>NC_073339.2:10111562-10412500 GCF_027580225.2 Misgurnus anguillicaudatus | reverse complement strand
AGGCTACTAATTGTATTTTTAAGTGTTACTACACTGAAACAGCGGAAATGTCGTATTTGCCCCATTGTCATAAATGTTTTTTTTCAACCAGTGGTTAGGTAAAACATGGACAAACTCAACCATTGGGTTAAATTAACCTAGAAAATGTCAACATATAACTCCAACTCAGTTGAACCAACTCAGTATATATGACCCTGGAACACAAAACCAGTCATAAGGGTTATTTGTTTTTAATAAGCTTTCCATTGATGTATGGTCTGTTAGGATATGACAATATTTGGCCAAGATACAACTATTTAAAAATCTGAAGGTGCAAAAAATTAAAATATTGAGAAAATCGCCTTTAAAGTTGTCTAAATTAAATCACTGCATCAATTTACAAAAATAATGTTTGGCTATATTTGCGGTAGGAAAATCACAAAAATCTTAATGAAACATGATCTTTCCTTAGGGTCAGATTTACTAACAGCTTGCGCCGGTGCAAAACATTATTTTGGTGTTAAATAACAATGTCGGGATTTACTAAAGACGCGCAGTGGATAATTAGTGCTGAAAATTGTGTGGCCAAGTTATTTTTGCGATTGACCTTATTACATATGCATTTCTAGGAGTTTTTGCTTCAGACGCAAAAGTTTTGAGAAAAGAATATTTAAATGATTCACGCAACGTGATTTACTAATGTTTGCGAACGTGTTATGACTGGTATTTGCCCCGATATTTAACGCCAAAAAAAGCATGTGTTAAATAATTTTGCAATATATATATATATATATAAAAAATTAAAATCCATAACTTGATTTTTAAAGATAACCCGCAGATATTACCACTCCCAACTGCGCTTTTTGGAGTTGCGCTCTCACGCTAATTTGCCCCATTTAATAAATCTGGCCCATAATGTCCTAATGATTTTTGGCATAGAAGAAAAATCTATAATTTTTACCCAAAAAATGTATGGTTGACTATTGCTAATATACCTGTGCGACCTAAAGCCCGGAGGATAGTACATGCATGGTAGAATGCACAGTCTTGATTTTATTTGACGTTCGACGCATGCGCATTGCTTCAAAATGCAATGCATCTCCTGGGCTACATACAACATTCTATTGTGTGCATATGCATGTGCAACGTACGCATACAAAGTAAACACGATTACAAAAAACGGTAGTGCGCGTACAATACGTGCATACTATTCTAATGACGAAATTTGCATCACGTACACTGTACGCAGACCCTTCCGTATGCATAAAAATGGGATTATACTTCTAGCACTTTTAGTTTTGTGGTCCAGGGTCACATATATGGTATTTATACCACGGGTCTGTTGAATGCTGTATTCTGATTGGCTGAGAAATTTTCAGTGGGTTTGCATTAATTTCTGATAAACGCACACCTAACTTGTCAAATGTCTTAAAAATAGGCACCAGAGCAATGTTTGTGGTAACCGTGGTATAAGAGGAATAATTGACTCCGGTCCTTTGAATTATTTGAAAATAATGCACACTCGCTTCGCGTCATGCCGCATTGCACCTTGGGTGTGCATTATTTTCTTATAATTCAATGGCCCGTCGTCAATTATTCCTTACAAACCCAACGGTTAGGTTTGTCCATGTTTTACCCAACCATGTGTTAAAACAACCCAGCATATTTATAGTATACAACAGTTTGAATCAGATGCCAAATTATTTTATTTATTCCCTGTTAAACCTAACGGCATAATTTAGGCGTATGAAAAGTGAAATGCTGATTTTATCTGGCTTAAGATTGTTTAGCTCTAGTCTCACAGGTGAAAAAAGCCCCAAACCCCTAAACGCATCAAACAGATCAGTCTTACCAGCTTGGAAAAACCTGTTAACCACCTATTTTATGATGTTGATTTCCCATTACTGTAATGGATTGTAAAGCAGCAGTAACAGTTGTAATTGATTTTTTTATTGATGAACTGTTGACCATAAATACAGTTTTCTATTTCAGTCTTTTTCCCATTTCCTGGGAATGAAACCCATGACCTATGACCTCTTGTTGTACATTTTTGTAAGCGTTACTCGACATCCTTTTTGATCAAACAAAAAACCGGGACCACTCACCTGACGCCACTATGATTCCAGGGGCCGACTCTCTGCTGGCTATATTTCCAGACGTGTAGGGGTTGGCTGATACGTGCAGGTGAAGATGCAAGGAGCAGTACGGCTAGAACCAACACAAACAAATCATCTATGTCACGCAGGGTCTCGAATCAATAACCCCCTTTGTGAGGCCTGCGCTAAACCACCATCGAGCCTGGGCTGGAATAAAATCCCATTAAAAATCCCATGACGGCAAAGCCTGGTGACTTTTTCCCCTCCCAACATTAATTTTGATTGCGATAACCTTTAGTGGCACAATTCTCATTATAAGTGTGGAAATGCCAATAGTAAGCACATGTTTGCAAGGGCTGTTTAGGGGTTTATTAAAACTTTGACATTTTCTAACAAATAGCTCTGTAATGGATTGTGAAGGCAGGGCTAACGTGGGAA
This sequence comes from Misgurnus anguillicaudatus, assembly GCF_027580225.2. Taxonomy (NCBI): domain Eukaryota; kingdom Metazoa; phylum Chordata; class Actinopteri; order Cypriniformes; family Cobitidae; genus Misgurnus; species Misgurnus anguillicaudatus. The sequence continues at coordinate 10,409,987 of NC_073339.2, read as the reverse complement.
CATTAATTAGTTGAGTTTATTAAAGGGTAATTATTTTTGTTTGTGTTTCGGGGGGCCGCGGACGCCGTTCATCGGGGATGGATAATATCTCCACGGAATGACATATTTGCCTGGTCATTTAAAATGACAAGCGGCATTGATTACATCGATTCATTCCAAACTACCATGTGCTCAGAAAAAACACATTCTGTGAGCCTGTTGTCAACTGGCTTTTGTATACAATGGAGCAATTGTGCAAAATCCTATCAAGGACGACCACCTGTAGTCGGGTTTTTCTTCGACTTAAGGCACTATTTTGTCGCAGAGGTTTTTATGTCAGTCTTTCTATTCGCTATACAGTATGGTCATATTGAAACGTTCTTGGTGTTTTGCTTTTATAATATGCATTTTATTATGCATGCTATTTTTAAATGGATACAGTCGATATGGAGATGGCTGCAAGATGGACAGCATGCACAAGCAGTGATTAGTTGTGGGTGGTGATCTATTTCTCATAAGCCTTCCGCTTATGGACAGCCCTGTGTACAGTATTTATGCTGCTCAACATCATTAGTAGACAGATTAAATTTTTTTTAACTCATTCTCCGCCAGCCTTTTTTTTAAGTTGCTTGCCAGCATTTTTTGTGATTTTCACAAATTTCAAAAAAAAAAAAATCTTCTAAAAATATATAAACATACAAATATGTGAAATGAAAGAACAGACCCTCTGCTTTCAAACAATCAATAAGCAAAAAAAAAAAAACAAGAAAAAAACTTTCATCCTATATATTTTTTCTCTGCTTATACACTCTTAAAGGGATAGTTCGGCCAAAAATAATATTAAACCCATGATTTACTCACCCCAAAGCCGTCCGAGATGCATATGTCCATAATTTTTCAGACGATGACAATTTCAGTTATTTTAGAAAATGTTTAAGATCTTTCAGTTAATCAAATGTGAAGTTATGGGGTCCACGACCTTCAAGTCCAAAAAATGTGCATCCATCCCTCACAAAACAAATCCAAACGGCTCCATGATGACAAACAAAGGTCCTCTGAGGGCAATTCGCGCAGCTTCGCCGTAGAAATATGCACATTTAAAACCCCATAAACGAAAATAACTTGCATCCGGTAATGCCGCCATCCTAGTCGCGTTCGCATTCAAGATCAGAGCTTTACTCAGCTTACGGAGGTTACTCTGCTGCTGCTCTGTGCCCCCACCCTCCGAATTTGTCATACGTCACTAAGAAAAGTGCGTACACTACGCTAATACTCTCTCCTGAATACAGAGGAGTCTAAGATGGCGGGGGTACCGAAAAGTAGTTATTTTCATCTATAAAGTCTTAAATATGGACATTTCCACAACAGCACCGCGCGGACCACCCTCAGAAGACCCCTATTTATCATCCTGGAGCCGCATGGATCCACTTTGTGAAGGATGAATGCACATTTTTTGGCCTTGAAGGTCATGGACCCCGTAACTTCACATTTAATTAACTGAAAGATCCAAAACATTTTACAAAATAACTGAAAATGTGTCCGTCTGAAAAACGATGGACACACGCATCTCGGACAGCCTGGTGGTGAGCAAATCATGGGTTCAACATCATCTTTGGCCGAACTATCCCTTTAAATATGGGTATTTTTTCTAAATGAAGAGTTTTGTTGCAAAACAAGACTAACACCGTTTTTTTAATTGTTCAAAAATCTTGTTTTTTGGTTGTGCATTCCAATTAATTTCAATGCAACTGCAGTTGGTTTGTTTTAATTTAAACCTTCATAACTTAAAAAACACAGCTAAGTAGCACCATAAAACAAAATAATAACATGATAACATAATAATAAACATGTTTTGACAAAAATGTAAAAAAAATGGATTTATCTCGTTTTGCAACGAAACTCTTCATATATATTTTTAGCAAAAAGATGAAATAATTGCATTTTTGTGAAGGAATTGTATTAGAGATCAAATTCAGAACGATTATAATAGAGTGTAAAATTATTATTTTTTTGCTTCAAATAAATTTTTTTATCGCATCTAGTGTATAATTGGGGTATTACAGATAACCATAAAAACTCACCAGGAACATGTTTTTTCATGCAAATGTTTTCTCTTAATTGAAGAGATAACTCGTCAATGGTTAATATTATTTATATAGAAGACAGATTATAGGAAATGCTTATCTTATTATTTCAGTCTTCATTTTATTCTTTTTATATAAAATTTGAAATATTTGTCCTTTTTATTATTATTTTAATTATTTATAAATCTATTTTATTTTGATATCTTATTTTACTGTTATTTTGATGTACCTTTATTCCTTTGTAAATAATTTAATGTAAAGCACTTTGAATTACCTTTGTCTATAAAATGTGATGCAGTATATGAATAAACTTGCCTTGCCTTGCTTTGCGTTGTTCAATCAAAAAACTTCTCATTTAGTATTTCCCATTTGAGTAGTAAAGATTACTTTTTATTTCAATTTAAAGTAATATTTTAGGTTTTATTCATATTAATAAAACTCATAATTGTATAATAATTTTCTTCATTTTATATTTATTATAGAGTTTCTACACTCAAAATGCTAGGACTGGGATGATTCATTGGTATTCATATTAACAATGATGCCAAGTAGATATCATGCAGTAACCCAGACTTTTAGTGCTATAGTCACAAAACTATTTAATTTATTTATTCGTGTTCATGGACACGATTTTCCGCTTTGTTCGTGTTATTGACCAAGAATGTCTTTTTCGTGTCATTCAGCACGAATTTCTATATATTTTTTTTCCTTTCAGCTTGGGATGGCTACATACATGCGAATGAATAAATAATATAACAATTTTCTATTAAATAAATCCTTTCCATAGAGTAGACCAATAGCTATAGTTGAAGCAATACCTCACAGCATTTAAAGTTTGTTAAAGTGCCCATCTTTCTTTTTTTTAGACTCACCAGAATGCAATGGATGCCATTCCCTCTGAGATCAGCCGACGGGGCCTGTAGGAGCCTCCAGTCTCTGCCTTTATTATAGGTTATATATGTCTTCACCTCATTATTTATCTTCTTATTAGCCAGGAACATGCCTTTAATCCCTGCCACCTACAGAAGAGAAAGAAACAACCGTAGTGTCATAATGAGCACGACATCAGAACCGGTAAATTTCCTCCTACGGCAAGATCACACAATGCATTTTATTCATCTTTTGTGCTGGCGTACGGTACAATGCCTTTGTTTTCAAACCCTGCCAAGCGAACTTCTATAAAGCCCTGTAGTTCCTGGTAAAATACGTAAATCTATTGGAGTGGAATGAGATGGTATGTAAGGCTAATCCGTGTATGTTTTGAACCAAAGTGACATCTCTACAGACCTGGGAAGCTCCGGAGAGGAGCAGAGGCGGCCCGGGACGAACCTGGCTATTGAATAATTGACGAATATTTCAATCTAGCCGACAGCAGGGATTTTAGCATACGTTACATGGAGGTGATGACCTCAATCAAGTCACCGGACTTCTCGGCCTATCCGAGGGCCAAATGTGATTTTATGCGGGATGCTATCATCAACGGTTTAATTATTTGATGGGGAGATAGCTTGACATCCGGTGGCCCCTGTTGGAATGCAGGGCCGTGTTCCATTTAGAAGTAAAAATGAGCTGATCTTCATAGAGATGAGAAATTCGCACCAGGACGCTAATCACTGTTTTGCATCGTCAGCACTTAACAGTACATCGGACTCATTTGCAGTCCCACAAAACTCGAGGTTCCTTTCGCAACTATTACTGTAAATCATGTATTGTAGCATAAAGTTACGGTTAAAGCCACTGTGCGTATCAATTCAACATTCAATATTTTATTTGTCACATACACAATATATTATCAATGCAACTTTTATTTTTATCCTCAGATTCATAGTCACCAGAACAAAAACTCTCCCCTCAAATGTCACATTTGTTGAAAGAAATACATCTCCAGAGAGCAGATTCCTTAATGTTAATTCTTCCTAAATTACTGATAATTATGATGTAATTAATTATTAGTGCAATCAATTCAATTAGCATTAATCTGCAAGCGCTTTTAATAGCCAGAAAAATCCAAACCCAGTGGGACCGAATCCGCACGCTCCCTGCAATCTTCATCCAGGAAGGAAATAAAAACTGTTCTATTTTAGACAGGTACCTCATATAGATCTATCATGACATTTCCCTCGGGACCCATGCTACTCATGACGTTCTCCAAAGCCAGCGTGTAGTAAACGCCTCCAGACTCCGAAACATACAGGTTATATGTGTCATTCTGGTTCCATTCCTGAACTGCTGCCACAACGCGGTTCTCATCCGTGCCGATCACATGCAGAACCTGGGGAGAAAGATAAGATGTGGATATTTATGACACATCTCTTTAATTAGATGTGCTTGTCAGTTCTGCGAGATCTTTATAAATGGAAAAAGCTACTCTGTAAAAATTGTGTAAAAAGGAACAAACCCAAACATCTTTTGCACTTTTTAATAATTTTAAGTACAGAGAAAATCATTTCAACTTTTAAATTGTATCTTGACTAATGTTGAGTTGCTGTAACATGTATAAAATAAAGTTTAAATAACTCATTATTAAAGGCGGGGTGCATGATCTCTGAAAGCCAATGTTCATATTTGAAATCACTTAAACAAACACACCCCTACCTCAATAGAATCTAGACCATCTTTTGATAGACCTGCCCAGGGGCGTCATGCACCAATTTTTTTTAAGGGGGCACAGTGTCAACAGCTCACAGAAATTTGTGCATACACAGACATCAAACTAAATATTATAGAGCTTTCAGTCTTTTCCATGGCACTTACATTTCTAACAATCTGAAAACCCCTGCTTTCATGCAAAAACCTCCAAAATAAAAGTGATGACTAACTTTCATATCAAATACTATTCAATCGGAATAATGACACATTTGCATCATATTTACATCTGAAACGGCATGTTTTAATGGCTTGTTTAATTGTGTCATTATGCATTTTGCACAACAACTGCATCATATAAAATTAATGTAATTTTAAATCCATAAAGAATATAAACAACGAAAATGACATAAGCTATAGCCACGTGATTGATTTTAATGTTCAATAATGATTTTAAAAAATATGTTTAGATAAAATTATTAGAGGAACGGATGTTTGCATTAAATTTTACCTTATATGTGAGCATGTGAGATTCCGCGGCCGCGTGAACTCTGGCGAACTTTGGCGTTGTGCCAAGAAGATGAATCTCTACTAATATAACGTTGAGACGGCCCCATTTAAAACCATACATTTTCTACACAGAGGAGGTTAACTGCACATTACCGTACTGGGGTTTGGAAATGTTGTGAGCGTTTCTAACACGTTTTAATTCCTCAGATAGCCAAATACAACAGCAAGCCAGCAACAGCAGAGAGCTCGTGAGCGCGCCCAGACGCTGATGACGTCTGCGACTGCGCTGCCTGCAGCGTCAGCTGCCGCCAGAATAAAAGTAATGTAACATGATCAAAACACTATCAAAACGGCGAAAATCTCCTAAAAGTGACAAGGATGCAGCACAGAATGTATAATATTGTGCATATTAAACAGATTAAAAGTCAAATAACAGATTAATGGACGCTTATTTGATTTTGAGGTTGGATGCAAAATCCATTGGCTCAAAAAAAACAAGGGGGCACGTGCCCCCTCAGTTTGAATGGGCATGACGCCTCTGGACCCGCCCCACATATACGCAACCCAGGCAACGATGTTGGTTAGTAGACACACCCCTTACTGCTGATTGGTTACAAGTGTGTTTTGGGAGTCGGCCCCATAGATATGTATAAAGGCTAGATGCAATTCGCAATCTCACCACTAAATGCCGCTAAAAAACCCCGCAAGGGACCTTTAACTCTTCACCCCCAGCATTTTTCATGATTTTCACAAAAGTTTAATGTCTTCCAGTGTTCTTCTTTAAATATATAAACATGCAAAATATTAAATGAAAGAACCGTCTGCTTTAAAAAAAAAAAAGTTTCATTCTACCTTCATTAGTTCTCTTTTTATCACCTCACCTTTTATACCTGATGGATAATAGCGGTATTGAGGATTGACGAGATAACTCCAGAAAAAATCCAGATTATGTTACAAAATTTTCTCTTAAAAGATTTCAATGAGCCCAACGAGTGTGATATCAGACCTTTCACAGGCCTGTTCTAATAACGTGATGTTTTAACAAGCCTATACTGTCTTCTATCAAAATAATAAAGTAGGCCAACAACTCCTGACAACTTAAGCGCCCTTTAATATTCAAAACATCAAAACACCTTTACCTTTCTGATTTGCATATATCAGCGGAGGACGACGTTAACCTTTAATGTGATTTCTGCCTCTAATCAAGTGAAATTGAATATGAATGTCGTTTCCGGGATGGCAGGGGACAGCTGGAGAGCAGTGGCAGTCTCGCCCCGCTGAGCCGAATCCGATTAATAATCAGTATCAGACCTTACTCTCACCCGCCTTGTTTTTCCTCGCAGCTCCGTCGTAGAGCAAATATTCTTATTAGCTTTAAATTGAGCTTGTCAGTTGGACGACAGCAACAGAACCACATGCTGGCGGTTCACGAATTTCATCTACCCCAGACCGTGCGACGTTTGCCAGAGCTTGATTGAATAAAACATGTTTAATTGTCACGTGAGTGCGGCAAAATTTAAGCTTTGAATGATAACACGACGCCGTGAGAGGCGAGGGACCCGGGCAGCATCTGCGTCCCTTCATTCGCTCACTCTGAGGTAAAAATCTGCCAGATGTTGAGGAAATATAAAGCTATGAAGCTGCAAAGGCTATGTGATGGGTTGGGTCTGTAATAACACTGTTTGTTGACTGTGTCACAGCATTGCAGATTTGTCTTCCTATTGAGCAAGTGTGAATGAGGTACTCTACCTTCGGAAGGGTGTATTTGGGAAGCTTCATGGGAGTAAACACGTCTCGTCTGGATGACACATAGTAGATTGGACGACCACCGGTTGACACCTTGGGTAATGGTGAAGAACCGCAAATAGACATGAGTTTAGAAAGATGTGATATTTTGAGTGGTTCCAACTTAGACAGAAAATAGTAAGAAGTTTGTTTGGCCACATTTTAGGGGACTGAGGTACATATGTCACAATATGCATTATCCAAAGCAACTTACAGTGCATTTAAGCTATACATTTTAAGTATGAGTGATCCCTAGCGATCGAACCCACAACCTTTTGCGCTGCTAACACGATTGAACTAAAACACTGTATCTCAATATCCTACATTTGGTTGTATTATTGAATTGAACAGTTCAAATGACTTACCTGTACGAATACATATTCGTCTTGGACCACAAGTGAGTTGGCGTCAATGTATCCGGGAAACGGTTTGCCCTTGTTGGCGTCTGTGCAGTTCTGAACTTTGCATGTGACATAAAGAGCCTCTGCAATGACAAAAGACCTTTCTGGAAAATCACCGGCACAAAAATACAGCAAGTAGATGATAGGATATCACGAGCAATGAAGAACAGCCCGTTTTCTGTCTGCCAGTCAAAATGAATTTGGGTTCAACAGGCAGAAGACAAACTCAATTTGTGCCATATGTCGCATCATTAATGTTAATTATTGATGACAGCACTGCTGCTGTCGTGCCGTACAATCTGGAAATGGATGGATTTGTTACATTTTGCATTACGATGGCTATTTTTAACTCTCGGGCGCAGTGTTACGCAAACTTGTTACAGTGGCATACCCCTACGAACAAAAGGGATACGTTAAAGGGATACTACAGCCAAATATCAAAATTACCCCATGATTTACTCACCCTCAAGCAATCCTACATACACATATCCATCATCTTTTAGACGAGTATATTTGGAATTATTTTAGTAAATGTCCTTGCTTTTCCAAGGATAAGGTAACACTTTCTGACTTTAAACGCCAAAAAAGTACATTCATCCTTCAAAGAGGTAATCCAAACGGCTCCAATAGGTTAATAAAGGTCTTCTGCAGGTAATTGATGCGATTTTGTAAGAAAAATATCCAGATTTTAAACTTTTTTGGGCTTCAAAGTCAAAAGTTTTTCCCTGATCCCTATTTTCTACCATTATACGTTTGGAAAAGCAAGGACATTCACTAAAATAACTCCTCTGAAAAATAATGGACACATGCATCTCGGATTGCTGGAGGGTGAGTAAATCATGGGGTAATTTTGATATTTGGCTGGAGTATTTTGATATTTGGCTGAAGTAGTAGGAAAAAAGAAAACTATGTAAGTGAATGGGGCTCACGAATGGTTGGTTTCAAGCATTCCTCTAAATATTTTCCCTCGTGTTCATCAAAATAAAGAAATTTATACAGGTTTGTAACAACATGAGAGTGAGGAAATGATGACAAATGATAACTATGTAAACGAAAATAACACTCTTATATCAAACTGGGTATTAAAAGAAAACAGAATTTAGAATAAAGGTCTTTTTAATTCATTCCCCGCCAGCATTTTTTGTGATTTTCACAAAAGTTTCACAAAATGCCTTCCAGGAAAATTTTCTTTTATAGATATATAAACATACAAATATATCAAATGAAAGAACAGACCCTCTGCTTTCAAACAAACAATAAACAAACAATACGGGGAAATAAAACTGTATCATCCTATCGATATTTTTTTCTCTGCGTATAAACTCTTAAATATGGGTATTTTTCTTTTAAAATAAATTTTTTTTAAACAAAAAGCTGAAATAATTGCATTTTTCGGAAGAAATTTTGTTAGAGATCAGATTCAAAATGATTATCAAAACATACACAGAGTTTAAAATATGTAAATAATGTTTTGGCTATTGCAGATTAACATAAAAACTAATCAGGAACACGTTTTTTAATGCAAATGTTTTCTCTTAATTGACAAGATAAGTCGTCAATGGCAGGGAAAGAGTTAAACATGAGAGGGGTGCACATCCAAGGACACAGGTTACACTTACGGGTCTCTGAGATGCTGGTCTCAAGGTGGATCAGGCCTGGCTCTTTATCAAGGCCCAGTTTAGACCTGGAAAACACAAAAAAACACACTTGAAACATTATATAAAATAAGCTGTGGACCTGGGTTCAAAATAAAGTAATAAGCCCCAAGAAGCAGTGGGTTACCAGTGCATTTTATAACAGCTAAGAGGCGTTGTTAGACACGCCATGAAGCGGAGTGCCTAAAACCCCCTTAGCTGTTATAAAATTCACTGGTAACCCACTGCTTCGAGGGGGTTATTGCTTTTATAAAACGGTTACTTCATATGCATAGCAGGATTTCATTAAATAAAACACAAATAAGTTGTAATTATATTAGTACAAATATTACTCTTCCACCAAACAAAGTAGTTCCTCAGAATCAAGTGTGGCTGAAACAGATCGCAGTTCACAAACAACACAGACGCAGTAAAGACACAATGAAAATATGATTAAAGACTGTGGTGTTTATTTTCATAAATCAACATTCATCTAATTTATATATTATATCGTGCAACTGTTGAAATGGATCAAATATGCATGCTTAATTCTTTCCTCGTCAGCGTTTAAAAAAAAGTTGCCACTCAGGTTTAGTTTAATGGCTTCCAGAAAAATGATCTTCTTTAAATAAACATAAAATGAAAGAACAGATCCGCTTTCAAAAAAAAAAAAAGTTTCATCCTACCTTTTGTTCTCTTATCACCTCTCAAATGTTCAGCTAAAGCGGAGATAATTCCATTTTTGTGAAGAACTTTTGTAAGAGTGTTTTTAGTGTTGAGTGAATGCGTCAGTGTTTAAGTTGGGTAAGATTGCCATCTAGTGGATAATAGCGGAAATATCAATTTAAGATAGAAACAACTCACAGAACGTTTTCTCTTTTTTGACGAGATGACTCAACAATATTTATTGACATTTATCTAGATATCGCCATAATTGTGCAAATGTAGAAAAATTAAAAAATAATTAAAGACTGTGGTGTTTATTTTCATAAATCAGTAGGTAGCAACATTGGCGCAGTGATACTTATGTAATGCGGTCTGAACCGTGGGGTTACCAGTGTATTTTATCACGGCTTAGAACGCGTTTCAACCAATCAGAATAAAGAACCAGAACTGCCTGTTTTATAATCATATTTTTAACATTGACCTTAAACTGTTTTAAAGTGTCTGTGCAACTCTAACTATTATAAGTGGTATCAGTCTCTACATTCTACAGTATGAGAAGCTTATGAATTTGGGTATGCAAATTCCTAGAGAATTGGATTGGTGATGGCACAGTGGATAAGACACACACCTTTGGTGTGAGAGACCCGAGTCGAATCCACTGTGATACACTATTGTGTCCCTGTGCAAGACACTTAACCCCTAGTCGCTCCAGAGGCGTGCAACCTCTGACATATATAGCAATTGTAAGTCGCTTTGGATAAAAGCGTCAGCTAGATGTAAATGTAAAACTTCCTTTATATTTTTATGGTAAAAAAAGGGCATGTGATCTTTTGCGATGGCTCAAACTTCTCCACGTCAGCTTTCCCAATGGAGCGATCCGTGTAAATCAGGAACTTATCCTCAGGAATCCCTGTTCTGTTAAGCCCTCATTTCCATCTCCATCTTGCTGTGCTCTCCGTCAGAAGCAAGAAGCATATCCTGACATCATTAAAACTAAGCCCTTCTCATTTGCTACCCAAGAACACCCACAGGCATCGCACATATCTCTCGCGCTCTTTTTAGTGTAGAAAAAAATCATTGTTGCGTGAAATATTTATTCGAGGCTGAAAAATCAGAGAGAGCTGAGCTGCTCCAGCTAAAAACAAAAGAAGATGAATATCGCAATACTTTATTATGAAGCTTATTGAAACTATTGATACTTGCTCAAATATAGCATCCTTTTGATGGCTGTGGGTCAACCTTAATATTATAAAATCAAGGGGTGGATTTAGTGAACACTATTCTTATTATTTTGTTTACTAAAGATCCAGCCAGCTTAAAGGATTAATTCACCTGAAAGCTTACCCATTTGGTAACTTTTGGTCAGATCATAATGACACAGGGTTCTCTGTCTGAATCAATTTACGATGTGGTATTAAAGAAGTTATACATCAAATAATAGGAAAGCATGTTATAACGTCTCTAACTGCTGTATGACATTTTAAAAAGTCAATTCATGAGCTATGTGATACTATATAGTCCCCATCTCCTCCATGCAGCTTCACTTATTCAAAATCTAATATTATCCCACAACCTCCCATGTTCAAAAGAATGGTTAATTTTCCAATCTCCACAAGGAACTGTCTGGGGTTTTGATTTCAGATCAATAGCAAAGGTAGACTTTTGACCCGTCCAGGTCCAAATCTGTGTGGGTATTAAGCCAGAACAGAGCCCAATAAGATCAGAGTTCCTTTTGAAGCAGAAATCCATTTTATCCCTCCAACGCTGCGTTTCTTCAATCATCCCATATTCCGGAGGTGACCAAAGCTGTGTAACTCATCAAACAGGACGATTTAATTTCACATAGTCAATAGCGATATATTTGCAGGGAACACGTCGCAGCTCTCTGCGGATAACAAGGCTCTGTACGCGATGAGTTCATAAAGGAGAACTTGCCGGAGATAGATCATTACCGGACTAAAAATAACAATACTCCAGGCTCACTCTCTGATGTCTCTGTTCTGTCCCACTTCGACTGCGCTTATGCAAAGTGTTCGCAGATACTAAACCCTGCTGGTAAATGACTGAATATGAATCTGGATCCTACACCACAGGCAACAAAGGAAAAGCCAGAGACAAACAATGGAAACTGACCTGTGAAATTGCAAAGGTCGCGTTAAATGTAATGTCACGTGGGACAAAAGATTCACAGCTGTGTTCCTAATAATGAGATATTTATGAAAACAATTTTGAAATCAGGTAATCTTTCAAATGATGATCTTAGAGAAAAAGTGGTCAAAAACGTGTCACTGGGGCATTAACCTTTACAGGTCCCAATATATACCCTTGCGGTATGCCTATATGTAGACTTGAGGTACTAATATGCACTCCTTGGTACCAAGAAGATCTCTGAGGTAATGATGAACTACAGAGGTGTATATTTAAAAGGATACCACCCCAGTGATAGCAAGGGATCAATTTTCTACATTTCTTTCCTGACAGTGTGTATATGTAAATTATAATTCATCATGCTCGTATTTTCTGTGACATCATGACAGAGTTGTCAGCTCTGTCACAAAAACTGTTTCAACAACAGTTTGCAACACCAGAAAAACTAAACGCTTAGTGCCACAGGCAACAAAGGAAAAGCCGGAGACAAACAATGGAAACTGACCTGTGAGATTGCGAAGGTCACGTTAAATGTAATGTCACGTGGGAGAAAAGATTCACAGCTGTGTTCCTAATAATGAGATATTTATGAAAACAATTTTGAAATCAGGTAATCTTTCAAATTATGATCTTAGAGGAAAAAAATGGTCAAAAAGGTGTCACTGGGGCATTAACCTTTAGAGGTCCCAATATATACCCTTGCGGTACGCATATGTAGACTTGAGGTACTAATATGCACTCCTTGGTACCAAGAAGACCTCTGAGGTACTAATGTGAACTCTAGAGGTGTATTTTTAAAGGATATCACGCCAGTGATAGGAAAGGATCAATTTTTTACATTTCTTTCCTGACAGTGTGTATATGTAAATTATAATTCATCATGCTCGTATTTTCTGTGACATGACAGAGTTGTCAACTCTGTCACAAAAACTGTTTCAACAACAGTTTGCAACACCAGAAAAACTAAACGCTTAGTGCGTTTAATACATATGAGATGTGTAACATGATTACGTTTAAGTACCACCAACAATCAATCCTGTCAAATCTTTAGTCAGACAGTGACTGGATCTTACAATCTATTTGAAACATCCTGAAGTCTCACTTCATGCATTAATTGAAGCAACTGCTTGATTTGACATGTATACATTATAAATATTGACATGACCGCACATGGTTTTGTGTCTAGTAGTGCTGACAGTGAATTGATTGAAAAAAAAAAGACATATAACATATTGTGAGAAGCAGTAGGTGGCCCTAAAATAAGAGACTTCGGATTATATTTCACAGACTAATCTGAAATCATTTTATGCTACATAAACTTTTATTATGTCATTGTCGACGACTAACTAAACTTGTCAGAAAGCAATTCAATCTTGCTCAAACCGCTCTATAGCTCCGCGTGAGACCCTAGATAACCACAAAATCGAATCGTATTTGCAATGTATTTCTCAACAGGTCCGCTTAATCATTGCAGTCTAGACATCTATTACCCATCTTTCTCGAGTTAAATAAGCTTTGTTAATGAACAAATCATTTGCAACATTACAAATGCAGACTGCAACTCAGTAATAAGATATAATGACCACATTCATTAACGGCTAGCAAACATCTGGGCGTAAACTCAGAGGTAGCGTTCCTCTGGTGGTACGACACAGCGCGGTAGATCACATCAGGGACGAGGGAACAGTCCGTGCTCTTCTGTTTGTTTTCTATCAAGCACAGAATGCAGGAGGTCAAATGATTGATGTTTTATACGCAGCAGAAGATTTCACACCGAGCACTTACCAGTAGAATCGATTTGGCGCCACGCGCTCATGAACGAGCTGCCATCGACGGCCGAACTCCACAGAGCTGTAGAGCTGTGAAAGACACATTGTGTTAATCTAAATTGCAAAAGGAATCGAGATTTCTGAGGCTTTCGGTTGTTATAACATCACTCAACATCATTGGGTGCTTCTTCAAGTTTTTGCACTGTGAAGTTTTGGAAAATAAACTTAAAGGGGACATTTCACAAGACTTTTTATGATGTAAAATAAATCTTTGGTGTCCCCATGAGTATGTTTGTGAAGTTCTAGCTCAACATACCATATATACCATATAGATTTGTTATAGCATGGTAAAATTGCCACTTTGTAGGTGTGAGCCATTTTGGGTGTGTCCTTTTAAATGCAAATGAGCTGATGAAATGCAAACACTGATCACCATAATCATGGTTTGTTGAAATCAAAACTCAATTGTGCTGTCAATTATTCTCTCTCTCTCTCTCTCTCTCTCTCTGCACTAAATGGCAGTGCTGTGGTTAAGGGGCTGTATTATTATAAGATCCCCTTTTGACATCACAAGGGGAGCCAAATTTCAATGACCTATTTTTTCACATGCTTGCAGAGTATGGTTTATCAAAACTAAGTTACTGGGTTGTTCTTTTTCTCATTTTCTAGGTTGATAGAGCCAATTATAGCACTTAAACATGATGTATCCCCTTTAAAGCTGTATACATTGCGGGAGGGTCCTGTTCTGCATTTCAAGCATTCACCAAAATGTAAACTTTTCTGCATTTTAGTAGCTGTATTTTAGTGTTGATATCATTCTGTGATGGAAATGTAAGCTATATTTTTTTATTTTTGGTCTCATTTATCTTGCTCGGACTACTATAATTTTAGCATTTATAATAGCACTGCATTTATGCTTAATACAACAAAGCACTACTTTTAAAACTTTTCCATAATGAGATTGGATTTATTTTTTGTCACTTTTAATCATGCTAAAATTCAGCATGATTAAAATAAATCCCATGGAAAAGTTTTGAAAGTAGTGCTTTTCCATTCACAAATTACATTTACCTGTTTTAGTACTTGGAAATTAGCCTGACGTTGTCATACTCAATTCTAGTCAGAATTTGAGTCTGATACCGCTCCATTGAGCTATAATTATGAGGCGTGTCTCAACCGAAAAATGCCTCTGCACTCAATTGGATAGACATACGACCAATCAGAGCAACGGAGTGTGTGACGTATGTTGAAATTACGTCTTTTGCAGCCTGAGCCTGACCGAACTGCTAGTTATTTCGCTACAATGACACTAACATTGTGATTATACTAAGTCTGAGTTAGCGAACGTACATCAACACCTACTGTGTTTACAACATTTCGTTTATATCACAACGTTAAGTATTTACTAAGTCATACAGTAAGACTATCTCTTACCATTTGTACGTTAGGTGAACTTCATCCACGATGATACTCATTACGTTGAAAATATTGGAGCCTAGCATGTCTTTTCAATGTGTCTATTTAATTGTAATTTATTTCCATCGTCCCTTTTTCAAGGGTAAAATCATGCTTGGTTTGTTCATGTTGCCAAACAGACTGTGACTCAATACAATCCCCTGTGTGAAAACAGTCATGGCATTAGATAATATAGCATGTAAACAAATAGTTAATTTCTTAGAAAATATTATTATGCCAACATAATGTATTAATTTATTTTATCACAAAGAAGTTCATGTTTTCAAAATTAATGACTTGGAACAGATAGGGAATAAAATGAATTCCCATAACTACATTTGTCTTATTTTATGGTTTTGGTGAATTAAAGGGATAGTTCACTCAAAAATATATTATGTCATAATTTACTGCACACACCTTCAAGTTGTACCAAAACTATATATATATATATTTCTTTGTTTTGCTAAACATAAAGAAAGATATTTTGAAGAATTAACCAAACAGATCTGGGGCACCATTCACTTCCATAGTATTATTTTTTCAGTAACACTTTACAATAAGGTTTATATAAATAAACATTAGTAAATGCATTAACAAACATGAAAAAACAATTAACAATATATTTTTTCAGCATGTATTAATTCTTGTTAATATTAGTTAATGTCAATACAATTATTGATGTTAGTTCATGGTGCATTATTCGCATTAACAGTTACAATGCTTATTTTTTTAATATATTAATTAACAAATGCAGAAATTAGCATTAATTAAGATTAATAAATGCTATAGTAGTTCATTGTTAGTTCATGTATACAAATACAACCTTATTGTAAAGTGTCACCATTTTTTCAATGGTAGTCAATGGTGCCCCAGATCTGCTTGTTACATTCTTCAAAATATCTTTCTTTGTGTTCAGCAAAACAAAGAAATTGTCAACAAATGTGGAGAAATATGTAAATAAAGAATGATTAAAGGGGACATATCATGAAAATCTGACCATTTCCATGTTTAAGAGCTATAATTGGGTCCATAGTGCTTCTTTCAACCTAGAAAATGTGAAAAAGATCAACCCAATAACTTGGTTTTGGTAAACCATTCTCTGCAAGCATGTGAAAAAATAGGTCAATGAAATTTGGCTCCCCTTGTGATGTCAGAAGGGGATAATATTGCCCCTTACTCCGCATGAACCAACCACGGCACTGCAGAGATCAGCTCATTTGCATTTTAAAGGACACACCCAAAAAACTGCACATTTTTGTTCACACCAACAAAGTGGCAATTTTTAGATGTTATAATAAATGATCTATATGGTATTTTGAGCTAAAACTTTACATATGTACTCTGGGACACCAAAGATTTATTTGACATCTTTAAAAAAAGTCTTGTGAAATGTCCCCTTTAAGTGCCCCTAAACTTTTGAGCAGCCCTTGAATGTTTGTTTGCAATGATATTTCAGTAACACATGTATTTTTCATAACCACAGTCATTTGTATCACTTAGATTCTCATCGAGGGGTAGAAAAAAATCAAATAAACTCAGGAATAAATCAGCCCTAATCTGCCATAATGCATTTTCTATTGACCCTGCACGTATTTTACACAGAGACATAATTAGTAAGGGAAAGTTGCATCAGGAAAAATAAAACAAGCCACGACTGGCTAAATGATCTTTTGATACGCTTAAATCTGACGCTTGAACAAACTTTTCAGAAGAGGACATTTTTTCATTATTTATTAGCCCTAAACCACGAGCTGGAACGCATATAATTAATGGTAATGCCCTGCGACTGGGGATCCATAAATTGCTTTAATTGCCAACTTAAAGCTCACTGAAATTGTCTCTTTAAGACGTATTTCCTCCCGCATTGATAATAGCCTTTCGAGGCAATACTTCAAGCCCAAATACAGATTAGCGACCATTCGCCAGCGCACGTTTCATTATTATAATGTCTTTCTTAGCCATTTGATTCTAGAGTGTTTTTTTTATCATCATGGGAGCAAATACAAACACTGTGATTTCTCTTTGGTTTTTGCATTCAGCACTTTAGCAATAAAATAACCTGATAATTAGAGGACCTCACGGTAGATCACATAAATAGATGCAGTTTGCTGTAAGTTCAGTTTTAGCTTGGACTATAAAACATTTTGCACCTTCTGGTCATGGCTGTAGGCGAGGATCCAATCCTCTTGCTCGGGATGAAACAGCAGGCTGAGGATGTAGAAGTTCAAGCGGTATTTTTGATAGGTGGCGCCTTCGTCTGAGCTGATGAGCAAACTGCTTTCCACCTCTGGGTCTGTCAGCAACATGATCTAAAGCACAAAAAGAGGAGGATTTTAGTCCCTACAGAGTTTTTTTACTGTCCGTCACCTGGTGGCCCTGAAGAGATTCACTTACTGTAGGAGAGTCTTAAAGGGATAGTTCACCCAAAAATAAAAATTCAAGTTGTTACAAATCTGTATGAATGTCTGCTGAATACAAAGAAAGATATTTTAAGCAATGTTTTTGGGCACCATTGACTTCCATAGTATTTTTATTTCATACTATAGAAGTCAATTGTGCTCCTGTTTCTTGCTTGATTACAAATATCTTCCCTTTTTGGGTGAACTATTCCTTTAAGAACCTTAAAGGGACATTTCACTTTTTTTGGAAATATGCTAATTTCCAGCTACCATAGAGTTAAACATTCGATTTTGGAATACATTCAGCTGATCTCCAGGTCTGGCGCTAGCACTTTTAGCATAGCTTAGCACAATCTATTAAATCTGATTAGACCATTAGCATCACGCTAAAAAATAACCAAAGGGTTTCAATATTTTTCCTATTTAAAACTTGACTCTTCTGTAGTTACATCATGTACTAAGAAAGATAGAAAATTAAAAGTTGCGATTTTCTAGGCCGATATGGTTAGGAACTATACTCTTAAACTGGCGTAATAATCAATGACTTTGCTGCCGTAACATGGCTGCAGCAGGCGTAGTGATTTTACACAGTGCCCGAAAATATTCCCCTGCTATTTAAAGCAACACCAAAGAGTTTTTTTACCAAAATACAACATTTCCAAAAAAGTTTCAGTCGTTCACCCACTCAAAACAGGGTGAACGGCACTTTCACACGCGCTTTGCAGCCCTCTATCGGCCAAAACCGCACTAAAGAAGTTTCCAACTGTCGGGTCACGGTCCTGTAGTTCGAGTGAAAACTACAAAAACTTGCTTTACGCAGACCTACAATCCAATCAGAGCCAGCTATGCTGCAGTATTTATGACAGTGGTAATGGACAATTACGCTTTTAACCTGTGGGGGGAGCAAAGAGCAAAAAAACTCTTTAGTGTTGCTTTAAAATCACCAAGGAGACTATTTTCAGCTGCTGCGTAATATCATTGCGACTCCTGCCGCCATGTTACAGCAGCAAAGTCGTTGATTATTACGCCAGAATGAGAGTATAGTTCCTAACATATCTGCCTAGAAAATCGCAACTTTAAATTTTCTGTCGGTCTTAGTACATGATGTAACTACCGAAGAGTCAAGTTTTAAATAGGAAAAATATTGAAACTTTTTGGGTTTTTTTTAGCACGATGCTAATGGTCTAATCAGATTCAATTGATTGTGCTAAGCTATGCTAAAAGTGCTAGCGCAAGCCTCGCAGATGAGCTGAATGGATTTCAAAACGGTAAAAATCAAATGTTTAACTCTAGAGGAGCTGTAAAATGAGCATATTTTCAAAAAAGTGGAATGTCCCTTTAAGAGCATGTTATAATGAGACCTGTGTAAATGTTTTCATCATTTAAGCAAATATTTAGTTACACTTAACAAGAAACGTCAGTCGCAATTAAATAAGCATCATCAACATCGTGTCTTAATTTGTATTTCAGATACAAGACAGGAAGCTTGTAGATTTGATGGATTCACAAACCGCGTTCCTAATTTGCAAGTCTTAATGAATACTTTTAAAGTTCTTGCATGTCTGCCACTTATTAAATGTGATATCTTCATTTCTAATGTCTGATTCGCATGGTTTGATTCGATCATAATCATGGCGGTTCACAAGCGTGGATCTTTTTAATGTTGCCGGTAAAACACTCCGATGAGTAATTTATTATGATGTTTATGTGTGTGTGCGTTTTTAACTCCCCCCAAACTGAGTCAGTGAGGCTGCTAAATCTAAATTTCCCTAGAGTTTTTTTTTCATGTTTCAGAGTGGCACCAGTCCTAAGTTTGTGACACTTTTGAAAATAAATAAATAAATAAATATAATCAGCGTCAAAAATAATTGAATTGGTAAGCCTGAACGGTTTCGAACCCTTATCACTGACAGAGGCAGCTGAAGGTGTAAGCGTGTAAGGATTTGGTGTGCATGTGTTAAAGCTTGGTTTACCTCATGTTTGTGAGTGTGTTCAGTGTAGGCAAGTAGCAAATTGGCCAGTGGATAAAGATGTTTCTTGTTGGAGATGGAAATACACAATGTCAAGAATTCAAGAAATACAGATTTATTCACATAAAAAGCAACTTACACAATAACTTTGTCTTTGACATAGACTATACAGTAGACTGTTTACTTGGCTGCAATCATGTAAAAACGTTATAAGCCAGCAAACACGGTAGGCTACTTTATTTTTATATGCACTCTACACTTGAAATAAACGTATTATCCTATTACCATCATCAGTAGTTTAGTAGACTATGCAGTAGCCTAATATTTGAATGAAATTGTAAAAACATTACCTGGTCATTATTTTCGGAGGTGTACGGAGTGGGAAATTACGACAGTTGCAAGTATTCCCCAGCGACTCTAGGAGTCGCTGTTTGACAAAAATGGAAAAATGCATAAAGCGTCTTTAATACCAGGTGGAATTTTGAACAAATGTAAAACGACTTCAGTGTAATTTTACTTTGATAATAAGTAGCGTATTGTTACTTTTGACCCTGTCAGCTGGGACAATAGTAACGCACAAGTGGGTCAAAAGTAACACAACAGAAGATAGATTTTTTTTTTTTACATTTTTTGTAGTAAATATTCATGATTATGACCTTGTTAATATGTAACTGCAAACATTTTTGTTGTTTATCTTACAAAAATAATGAAATTATATTTAGATTAAAAATTTCAGTTTCATAAAATCTTTCAAAAGCAACACAACAATAAAAAAATGTATAGTTGAGAATAACAGTCCTTCCAGAAAAATGCAGAGTTTTTTTGTGATTGTTGCGGGCAAAAAAAATTTGCGGCACGTTTTCTTATGCGATGGAATATGCGGGATATTTATGCAATTTTATGCAATGAAATTGCGGAAACTTGCCAAAATTGCGGAAACTTGCCAAAATTGCGTGAACTTGCAAAAACTGTTTGCAGCTTTTTATTGATGTTCACGTTGCATAATTACGTCACTTCCTAACGTCCCCCTGAACAACAGGTGACATGGATGCGCATGTGTGACGTAAATGCAACATTTTTCAATGTTGACTCCTGTCATTTAAACCCGATTTACTTCAACTTTCTGCTAAGATATATATATATATAAATTTTTGCCACAAAAATGTGGGGATTATGACATCATGCAAGCCCCGCATATTTTGCGAGCAGAAATTTGCAATTTATGCGAGGTATTTAAAAAAAGCAGTCCTTGCATAAATATGCGGACTCTGTCTGATTATTCATTGAATCATGTGATCGCATTATCATGTTTTTCTGGAGGGACTGGAATAAAACATGTTTTCAACAGTTTTGAACACTATGAAAATTAAATCAAATCAAATTAGAAAAATATAGATTTTCAACATAATGCAAAAGTATTAGCAGTGGGACAAAAGTAACAAGTGTTACTTGGTTGAAAACTGCTTTCTGGATCTACACGCGCAAAACAGTGACGAAATAATGCAATATTTGTCAGCTCTGTCAAGGGATGCGTGCCTAAGATGCTGTCATAGTTTGAAATGCAAATGTAGTCATGGCTTTGAGAAAATCACTTTGTTACTTTCGTCCCATGTTACTTCCGCCCCAGTTCTCCCCTATACAATTAAAAACCTATACAGTGCATATAGTGTATTTCCTCAAATATGTGACCCTGTGAAATCCAAGATAAAGTCTCATAATCTAATTATGAGATTAGGAGCATCAGAAATTGATTTCACATCGATTTCAATCTTTGACATGACCTCACTCAGTCAATATTAAATATATCCACGTTAAAATTTCACAGACTGTTTATTACATTTCATGTAGAAAACAGTAAATCACACACACACAAAATAGACTTTAGCTGGGTTTTCAGAGACAGGGTCACATATAAATTTATAGCCATACAGTATATCAGATTTCTGTGAAGGGGAGCTTTTGGGTCTATTATTGGGTCTATTATTCGTTCGTGATTTTGTACAGGTACTGTAGATACTTTGTGAACCCCGCACTTCAATCATATCGACCAATCAATGACATATCGACCAATCAAATGCAGTTGAAATGCAAACCCTACGGAACGACCGATCATGTTTGTGTCCACTTCAGAATCGCTTTCCATTTCATCTGCATTCCTGACACATTTCTCTAGGGCTAAAGAATTGTTAAGTAGATCAGGGCAGCAGAGCTTGCGAACCCATTCGTCAAACAGGATGCTAATGCTAACCATATAACGACCAGAGCACTTGCTCATCGATCAACTTTGCCAACTCTTTGAACGTGACCCAGATGCAGACCAAGTGATATTTGGGTGGCTTAATGATGAATAACATATTTATAAAGCGACAATCAAATGCATACGATGGCATACATTTTTTATGCTGTTAATGACATATTTGAAGTGAAATTTATGTAGTGTCAGGAACAGGTCTCTGCTTGATATTTTGGGGATTTACTACTTTATAAACCAGTGATTTTCAACTTTTTTCACTTCAAGGCCCCCCTATTGCCCAAAACAATATTTGAATGTCCATATTCCCAATATTTTGAATATCCATTACAAAAATAACCAAAACAATAAGATGTTTTATCTTATTTAGTTAATTTTAATAATTTTAAGTCATCGTAAGGCCCCTTTGGAAATCTGTTGAGGCCCCCATGTTGGCTTAGAAACACCATCCACTTTGGTTGCAAAGCTGGACATTTTGCAAACGTATTAAACAAAAGAAAATCTTACAAGTAAAGGCTGACAAAATTTTTTGGGCGGCCTGTCCCTTTAAATCCAGTGCGATTGTATTCAGATCATGGCAGAATCCTCTGTACTGAACAGAAAGCGCTTACATCAGTCATATGAGACGTCACAGCCAGAAGCCGTTATGGATTAATGCCTCTCAATCTGCATTTCTATACCTGACATCGACGTGTGAAAATAGGATATGCAGATGCGGGAAGATGCGTAGGGAGGAATTTTCTGTCTCATTCGCTCTTGTTTGACCTTCAATCATGCATAGAGAGAGAGATAAAAAGAAAAAGATGGAGAGAGGCAGGTAGAAATAAAAAGAAAGTATATGAGACTCATTGAGAGGACAGATAATGACCAAAAAAATGTGTTGTAGCTACACTCAGTGTGACTTTAATTTATTCTAAAAGTAAAAAAAAGAAAAGAAGTAACTGTAGATAAAATTAAGGATGGTCTACATTGGCCTTGTTGACTCCACTTCATAAAGTGAATTACACTTTAACGGGGCAATTAATTTTATCGTATTTTCTTTGTGCTCTGTTCACGTACCCTCACGAATCCATCTTCCCGACTCTGTTCCGAGTCCCTATCAGTGATTCGGAGTAAAAGAGCAGAGGTTTTTGGGATGACAAAGGTTAATGAAGCACAGATGAGGTGGCTGGTGATCCAGAGTCGTGCGACTTGAAGTCTTTGAGTTACCGTTACGCAGTGCTACGCCAGCTCTAATAGAATATTAATGACATCAGGAACATATTTCGGCTCCGTCTTAAACTAATTGGATCGGCTCACTTCTGTAAATCCTGGCTTAATGAGGGCAGTCATAAATATCTCTTTCCGCTGGTAACCTGAGCTCGGAATTTACCTCTGGTTTTGCCTTTTTGTTTAGACAAAGTTGAGAAAAAAAAAGGTCAGGCTCAAACCTGCGTCACTCACATTACATTTGCACAGAGCTGAACACATTCACAGTAACAACGTCACAGCTCCAGCTGGGAAATCTCCTTCGCTTCCTGCTGCTTTCCTGTTTTACAACGTTGGAATGATGGATTATTTCAGCTTCAAAATCTGACATATACATTAATAGCTAAAGTAATAGTGTTTTTATTTTTTTTGTAAATTGATATATGACACCTACGGAGCCCGGCAGGTCACCCCTTGGAGAAAAGAAAACAAGACCCGCAAATCCATGATCACAGTTTTGTACTTCGTCCCCTCAGTTTATAAACCATACTCACAGATTATAAAACAGTTCCCTCAGTTTTACAAATCATGTGCATGTATTAATAAACCATATGGATGAGTTAACAATCCCTGGTCTCAGATTTATAAACCCTCAGTTTTTGCAATCCGTACCCAAAATTCATAAACCATGGGAAAGCTTTCGCAATCCGTCCACACGGATTTGCACACTGGAGTCACGGATATGTTGCCTAGTGCGTATGGTTTTTTAATCCGTGCGCATGATTTGAAAAACTGAGCACAGATTTGTGAGTCTTCTTTTCTTTTGTCCAATGGGTGACCTGCCGGTCTGTGTAGGCACCAGATTGATAATGATCCAAATTTTTGCTGCACATACATTTTTAAGTTGAATCAACTTGAATTTACAATTAATTTCAACTTTCTTGACTAGTGAAGACTTGCTGTTTTTATACAAATAAAATTGTAATTGTTAAATAAAGTTGAAATAACTTAAAGCGATACTCCAGGCAAATATCAAACTTACCCCATGATTTACTCATCCTTAAGCAATCGGAAATACATATGTCCATTATCTTTTAGATGAAAACATTTGGAGTTATTTTAGTAATTGTCCTCGCTCTTCCAAGCTTATAACGGAATAAAACAGAAAACATGGAGCACCTTCTGACTTTAAAGCCCAAAAAAGTGCATGCATTCTTTACAGAACTAGTCCACACCGCTCTGAAGGGTTAATAAAGTTTTTTGTGGGTAATTGATGCGATATTGTAAGAAAAATATCTATATTTTAAACTTTATAAACTATAATAACTAGCTTCCGGTAACGGCACCATCTCGGACTCATGCAATTTACGAGAATAATTGTGCAAACGTACCCATGGCGACCAATACTAAAAACACAAAGGCTGTTTCTCAATATGTGTTCTTTAGCTATCTTGCGTCCTTGCGTTCCCGCTCTACGTCATCATTAACCGTCAAAGTTCAATTCCAATTCCCAAGAATGCAAGTACAGAGGACGCATGAACATACCCGTATGTGTTCTTGATATCAAGGATTCATCGAGTGCAAACTTGCGCGCTGAAATCACTTTACGCCCCAGAAGTCATTGCGGCAAAACAATAGACAAAACTTCATGCAGGTCTGATAGATCTGACAGGCAAATGATGTCAAAGTATTGTGAGAGCGAGACCTAAATAGACTTTGTCTGTTTCTCAATTCCAAGAACGCAAAGAGCAGACTTGCGTTCTCATGGAGATTGGTCTTGCCAGGCGCCCTTGGAAGAACGAACTCAGAAGGTTGCAAGAACACAGAGCGCACTTGTGATAATTGAGATGTGTGCAATATTCCTGTTGGTCACCTGACCTCCGCCATTGTTTTGCCGCAATGACATCTGGGGCGTAAAGCGATTTCAGCGCGCAAGTCTGCAATCAATGCATCCTCGATATCAAGAGCACATCCAGGTATTTTCATGTATCTTCTGTACTTGCGTTCTTGATAATTGGAATTTAATTTCGACGGTTAATGATGACGTAGAGCGAGAACACAATGACGCAAGATCACTGAAGAACGCATATTGAGAACAACATGATCTCACAAAGTTCCGTGGGATAGTCACAGAATTTTTTGCTCATTTTTCCGTGGCATTTTCACGGATCTCCGCATATTTCCGTGGTCCTGCCACGGACTTTCTTTTCCGTGGCATTCTCACGGAGTGGTTACTCAACTGCTTTTTCCTGTTTTCAAACCGTTGTCGCTTCGGTTTGGGGTTGGATTTGGTGTTTGCGTTAGTATGTCACTTTAAGTATTGGTTTGTACTATTTTTTCTGATGTATTCTTTTATATTTTTTAAACTTTGGTCGATTGTCGCCTGACGTTGGGGTTAGAGTTGGGTTTGGGTAGGGATGTCATTTTATGTAAATCTAACCCTAAACCGAAGCGACAATTGTAAGAAAATAGGACAAAACAGTTGAGTAACCAATCCGTGAGAATGCCACGGAAAAGAAAGTCCGTGGCAGGACCACGGAAATATGCGGAGATCCGTGAGAATGCCACGGAAAAATGAGCAAAAAATTCCGTGACTATGCCACGGAAATTCGTGAGATCAGGTTGATTGAGAAACAGCCATCGATTGCAGACTTGCGTGCTGAAATCGCTTTTACGCCCCAGAAGTCATTGCGGCAAAACAAAAGGCTTGTTCGACTTCATGCGGCACAGCTAGAACTGACAGGCGGATGATGTCAAAGTACCGCGAGAGCGAGATAAAAATAGACTTTGTCTGATTTCTCAAATTGCTCTCTCTGTACTTTGATGTCATCTGCCTGTTGGTTCTTGCGGTGCCAAAATATAAAGTTAAACAAGCCTGGCGGAGGTCAGGTGACCAACAGGAAGACCTCACACATCTCAGTTCTCACATGTGCGCTCTGTGTTCTCGTGACCTTCTGAGTTCGTTCTTCCAAGGTCACCTGGCAAGACCGATCTCCACGAGTACGCAATTCGGTTCTTTGTGTTCTTTGAATTGAGAAACAGCGTAAAACTCTCGTGTAAGTCCAAGATGCCGTCGTTACCAAAATATATTTATTAAAGTTTATAAAGTTTGAAATATGAGTATTTTTCTTCCACAATAACATTGATTTCCCAAAGAAGACCTTTATTAACCCATTGGAGTTGAGTTTTTGGGGACTTAAAGTCAGAAGTTTCCTGATTTTTTTAACCATTATAAAGCTTGATAGATCAAGGACATTTACTAAAATAACTCCAAATGTGTACAGATAATGGACGGATGTATCTCTGATTGCTTGAGGGTGAGTTAATCATGATGTGATTTTAATATTTGGCTGGAGTATCCCTAAGGTAATTTGTTTATAATTTATATAAAATCATTACTTTTTCAATGTCGAAATTAAGTTAATCAAACTTAAATTTAAGTGCAACAAGGATTTTTGTTACAGTGTATTTTGGAAAATTAAAAAGGGGAACTATATTTTCCCCTATAACAGCATTGTACTAAAGGGTTAATGTTGTTATAACCTTATTGACTAGTCAAGGACAGTTAATCTATGATTATTGAATTTGTGATAAGGTGAAATTTATTCTTGTTAAAAACGCATACACAAGCTTAAACACAGTAATGTGAATACATAGACTCTATAGTCTAGATTTAGTATAGCGCCACACACATTCTACGCACCAGCGCACACTGTCTTTTCCTCTGATGACTAAACATCATTAAAAAACTGTAAACCAAGCTGTTTGCCCTAAGTGCTTACGTGCTCGTTTTCAACACGCACAAATTTCTCAAAGAGTCTTTGTAGGTGTACACAGGTGAGCTGCAATTTCCCTCCGTCCACCGCGGGAAGTGGCACGGCATGGTAAAGCTCCACTGCTGACGCCACAGATCTGAGATCAGCAAGGCCCGCCGTAACATCCCCGAGACAGAATTTGCTCCCTGAACCGAGAGCTGTGTAGTTTTTTCTACTCTTATTAGGAATGCAGTGTGTTGAAACCCTCAAAATTGCCTTATTAACCAAGGCTATTGTTTGCTCAACGGAGAACTGACCAATTAGAGCGAAATGCTGTGTCGGGTCCCAGGTGATCGCTCAAGGTGTTCGCTAAAACATCCAAGGTGCTGTTATTTAAGGCTGTCTTGGGACGTGAAGGTGCTGAAATAACTCAAAGCGTTTATTGAAGAACGTGTGTGGTAAGAGAGAAAACAGAAGTAAAATGTTTCACGTTAAATTCAATTTTGAATAAAAGTCACAGATCTTTGAACCGTCAAATCAGATTAAATAATGAGATTGTGGTTATACAGTAATTGCTCTTGACTTGTTCATCACACTGATAGTGTGGAATGCATTGTGGGATACGGTAATAAAGTGGCAGATCATTGCGCTAGCAACTAGAAGGTGATGGGTTTTTACCCCGGAGAAAAAAATTTATAGGTTGAATGCACTGGATAACTTGCTTTGGATAAAAGTGTCTGTCAAATGCACAAAACCAGTCATAAGGATAATTTGTTAAATTGAGATTTACACATGATCTGAAAGAGGAATAAATACGTTTTTCATTGAAATATGGTTTCGATGTTTCATCTTTTGTTGGTTATAAACAGAAAAAACACATTCACCCCACACATAGGCGGCAATTACTTTTTCCACCGGTGGGTGCTCGGCACAACGTCATGAGAACAACGGGGCGTAGACGATGTGTGTGCAAACGCTTTGGAAATAAGGAGGAACTCGGCGCAGCTGCGCTTTTAGTACGATTTAGATGCAAAATGTAAAAAAAACACAATTCAGGGTTTTTTTGCGAGCACAAATGCATTATTTTGAATGTAGACGTGTGGCAAAAACACTTAAAGAGCCAGTAAGATGCCAATTTTAAGTGTCCTATCACTGTTTATAAGTCCCGGACAACAGGTTTAAATGCATGCAAGGTCAAAAAACACTGTAATTTTCTCAAAATATAAATTTAAAATTAGCCAATTTCTCAGAGATCCCCAAACGATTCGTGCAAAGCCGTTCAATGACTCAGTCTGCCTAAACCCCACCTTTTAGTAGTCTACCCTGCTTTGATTGGTTAACTGACAGAGTCTCCGAACAGACCACAGATCAGTGGCATAGACCAACAATAGTGCAAGATGTATTGACCTAGTGCTAACATGATTTACTGAGAAGACATTATCGTCATCAATACATGTCATTCTTCATTAATCCAAGCAATAAAAAACGACAATAGAAACTAACATTTTACACTCATTTAAGCATTTATGTAAGCTAACCGCGTCATAGCAAAACCGTAAGTGCACATGCGCTAGCCGCTTGCTAATGTGACTCTCTGCCAGTATGTGTAAGAGTTTAAACAACGACATCATTCATCATTAATCCAAGCAGTAAAAATGACGATAAAAACTAACATTTTACACTCATTTAAGCAAGTATGTAAGCTAACTGGGCCATAGCAAAACCGTAAGTGCAGCATGCGTTAGCCGCTTGCTAACGTGACCCTCTGACATTATATTAAGAGTTTAAAAAACAACATCAATACACATCATTCATCATTAGTCCAGGTTATAAAAACAACGACAGACCTTTACATTTTTACACTCATTTAAGCAAGTATGTAGTATCAAGTATCATATTTGTGTTCCAACCCACTGCGCAAAGTGACGTCAGAATGACGTCTTTTTCATGTAATTTTTGGACGTCCGAATTCGGTACATAAAAAGGGTTGTTTTGTAACGCCAGGCGACGTCTTTTTTGCGACGTCTTCTGCACATCTAAATGTTTACATCCGTAGGACCTCCGTGTAAGGAAAAAAGACATGAAAAAAGCAAAAGGAATGATTGTCTCTGCACTTCACCCATCCATTGCAACACCGAACACTTCAGTCATTTCCTGCTGGCCGTGGGATTCGAACCACCGACCTCTGGGTTACAAGCAAGTCTCGCTAACCACGCAACATTATGAGAATAGGTGAAAATATTTTCATGTTAAATTGTTAGTATGGTCATATATTTTAATATAACGAACTACGCATTTAATTACAGATTTTTAATTGTACATTTAGATGAATTTGTATATAAATAAAGAAAGCAGAAAAACAGTACTGTATAAAATAATATAGACTATTCGTAAGTATTAATCATGTTGGTACAATAATGCTGATATTTGTAAATAAAAAAAATGTATAGGCCTAATCATGTAATATAGACATAGACGTCCAAATGACCTCCAAATAATTACCCAGTTCAAACGTCAAATGTTGCCCGTAAATATGACGTCCAAATGACTTCCAAAAAATTACCCAGTTTAAACGTCAAATGTTGCCGGTAAATATGACGTCCAAGTAGGGTCATGGTTGGACGTCCAAATAGTGGACCAAGTTTGGATGTCGAATAGATGTCCAGAATTGGTCATGGACCAACGAACGAACAATATAGACACGATCTGCACGTCTATCCAACGTCCAATGTTTAGTGGGAAATAAAGTGGGTATTAAACCATCTTTCATTTCCAAACGTCTAGTAAATCCCTCCATGAAAAAGTAATTTTAACCACTGATTCTTTACAGCCAAACGTCTAGTAAATCCCTTCATGAAAAAGTAATTTTAACCACTGATTCTTTACAGCCAAACGTCTAGTAAATTCCTCAGTGAAAAAGTAATTTTAACCACTGATTCTTTACAGCCAAACGTCTAGTAAATTCCTCAGTGAAAAAGTAATTTTAACCACTGATTCTTTACAGCCAAACGTCTAGTAAATCCCTTCATGAAAAAGTAATTTTAACCACTGATTCTTTACAGCCAAACGTCTAGTAAATTCCTCAGTGAAAAAGTAATTTTAACCACTGATTCTTTATATATCTTCATCATTTGGTAGTGAAAACAACACAAACTGAAAACACAGCGTGATATGATGTTTACACACTAACTAGCTGTGGGCAGGTCATAGTTTTCGTTTCTCCTGCTGGTAAGGATGTAGGTGGAGATTATTATGCAAAGTGTTGGTATTACATGGATAAAGTCAGGCAGGAGATTCAATCCATATTCTGACTCATTTCAGCGATTCATAGTCAACTCCCTACTTTAGAAGCCAATAACTTTATTAATCGTGCACTTTTTGGTTCAATTACTTTGCATATTGTTTACATTGATGGACAGCTACATGACACATGTCATGCTAATTTTCGATTTTGGATCTGTTTGTCTCTTTAAATAGAGAGCGACACGGACATGGTGCGACGTTCTTTTTTCCAGCCGCGTTGGAGCGGCAGCAAGTTCAAAATACTTAATCTTGCTGCATCGGAAAGCATGTTGGATAGAAGGCAAAAGCGTCACGGCCACGTTTTCCGCATGGTTTTTGAAGCGAAATGTGAACTGCCCCTTATTCAGCTTATACATCAAAGCATTGTAGATATCACAACTCGCGAGATCCACCAATGAAAGAGGCTCCCAAATTTCAAAATCATTTTTTATTTAAATTAATTTAGCATATCTGCCATTTCTTTGTGAGTACTCAAGCCCCGAAGCACCCATGGGATCGGCGCCTATTAGAGGTCTTCTCGAGTCCAAAGAAATGTACACGTCATGAAATGACCCGAATTACATGAACCCAACATGCATAAATAATTAAAAAAAGAAAGCCCCAAGACAAACATAGAAAACTTAATGAAAATGAAAATTTTACACCCAAACCTCTAGTTTTCGTATCTAAGTGGACCTGTGAAGACATCAAGTGGCTATTACTCCACATGCACATCAATTGCCAAAACACAGCAAGTCACATCCGTTCCTAAGATTAACTACCATGTATTGGTTGAGATGTTGAAAGCACACATTGTGTTGCTACTGCTGAAGGTCAACGCCTATGAAAGCTCATCAGTGTTGAAATGTTTAAATCTTTATCTCAGGAAGCACAATCTCTCATTTAAACTGATTCATTGTGCTGAAGGCTCAGGTTTATGGTTCGTCTTTGACTAAATAGAAGGCCATCTCCAGTCGACAGGTGAAAATGATTGATTTAAACATTTAAGCATTTGACGTCGACCTTGGAAATGATGCAAAACCTTCAGCTTTAAACATACAGTATAAACTCAGCACTCGCATATTCTTTCAACACTGCAAAAAAATAAATAAAAAAATAAAGCTTTATGAATAAATAATAACCTGCTGTAAAAGGATTTTCTGCATTTTAAAAACCTACATTTTGGTTTTCGACCTGCTGCTGAAAGGAAAAAAAGAAAATGAATGGCAAGGCAGACAGCTTTAAT
This sequence comes from Misgurnus anguillicaudatus, assembly GCF_027580225.2. Lineage (NCBI taxonomy): Eukaryota > Metazoa > Chordata > Actinopteri > Cypriniformes > Cobitidae > Misgurnus > Misgurnus anguillicaudatus. The sequence goes on along the minus strand of NC_073339.2, from coordinate 10,378,879 downwards.
TTTTCACGGTTGTCCCCTTTAGCTAAGACGCAAGCTTTTCGCCTAATGTATTTTTTGCCAGAAAGTTTTGATCTGCTATTCACTTTGTATGCACATATCCTTTCATTTCCCTCTCTTTACGAAACACAAGTACAACGCTTCGGCGGCAAAGATCAACCCCTGTTATCTGGCAATTATCCTTCCAAAGACACATACAAGACCGCACGAGCTTGTCAGCGGGGTGAGAAGCAAAACCGAGCTGAAGGCGAGAGTTGGTCAGGGAAGTCGGGTCTAATTAAAGCTTTGGGAAGCTGAAAGGTCAGAGAGCCACTGACTTCTGCCGACATGGGAAAATGTGAAGTCTTCATATGAGAATGAGAAATGTCAGGCCTAGACCCGAGCAGACGCAGAAAAGGTCTCGTTTGTGATTGAAAGGCTCCGGAAAAGGGGGCTAACAAGCGTCGATTGGAGGATCGAGAGAAGGGGTAATTTAACACATTTCAGCTCATTTCAATGTGGCAGTGAGTGGCAAGTGATAACACTTAGCGTCTCTCGAATCAGTCGACCGAGTTCAAGCAAACTGAAAGGCTTGTGGTCGAAACTGCATGATTAAAAATTTCACTGGATTTTCCTACGGTTTGATGAATTAAAGCATTTCACTTTAACGGTAACTATTAAATATGAAAACCTGTGACTACAAACATTTAGAAAATTATATTATCACTATAACATTCATTAACTCTTTCCCTGCCAGCGTGTCTAAAAAAGTTGCCAGCATTTTAATGCCTTCCAGAAAATGTTCTTCTTTAAATATATAAACATACACTATATCAAATGCAAGAACAGACCCTCTGCTTTCAAAAAATTGTATCTTTAGAAGTTTTACCTTTTATCTTCTAAGTTTTATCCTACCTTCATTTGTTCTCTTTTTATTACCTCTCAAATATGGGTATATTTATTCATAAACACCAAATTTTGAGCAAAAAAACAAGATAATTGTTTTTGTAAAAGACTTCTGATAGAGATCACATTCAAAGCGATCCTTAAAACATACACAGAGTTTGAACTGTTTAAGGGAATACTTTCGGGTTTTATTGGTTTTATTGGGTTGGGTAAGTGCGCCACCTGGTGGATAATAGCGGAAATACAGATTGTCGGAAAAACTCGTCATTGGCAGGGAAGCGTTTTCTCTTAATTATGCGTTAACTTGTCAATGGTGAGGAAAGAGTTAAAAACAATGTATTTATTAAAAAGCTATTTAAAGGGACAATAAGTAGGATTTTCCCCATCTAGGTGAAATTGTATTTTGCATTCAAACGAATAGTGCTCTCTAGCGCCTCGCTTTTCCAAATGCGTGTTGCAAAATACTTAAAAAAAAACACATTGTCCATTTAATTGTGCAATCTGTAACTTTTAGAGGGATCTCTTGACAGAAATGCAATATAATGTTTGCAGTCGTACACTTGTTGAATTTCTTTTAGTTTGCTTATTTTCTGCAATTTCTCTTGCATTTTACACGCATGGCTTTTTGTAACTCAATCTGTGGCAAATTGTGGAGGTTGGATTTATGGGCCATTGCGATTTCATTTAAAGGTGCAGTGTGTACATTTTAGCGGCATCTAGTAGTGAGGTTGCGAATTGCAACCAACGGCTCAGTCCACTGCTCACCTATCGCTTTTAAAACACATAGAGAAGCTACAGTAGCCACCACCGGACAAACATGTTATCATCGGAGACAACTTCGTAAAAAAAGTTTGTCCGTTAAGGGCTTCTGTGAAAACATGGCTGCACAAAATGGCGACTTCAATGTAAGGGAACCTCTGTGTATGTAGTAGGGCTGTCGAAATAAACGCGTTAATAACCAGCAGCCATATCACCCTGTAGCCCAAGACAGCTTGCCCACTGAAGCTAAGCAGGGCTGAGCCTGGTCAGTACCTGGATGGGAGACCACCTGGGAAAACCAGGTTGCTGCTGGTAGTGGTGTTAGTGAGACCAGCAGGGGGTGCTCACCCTGTGGTCTGTGTGGGTCCTAACACCCCAGTATAGTGATGGGGACACTATACTGTCAAAAAAAAGCTCCGTCCTTCGGATGAGACGTTAAACCGAGGTCCTGACTCTCTGTGGTCATTAAAAAATCCCAGGATGCCCTTCAAAAAGAGTAGGGGTGTGCCCCGGCATCCTGGCCAAACTTGCCCATTGGCCTACTAATCATCCCTCATACTAATTGGCTATATCACTCGGTCTCCTCTCCACTAATAAGCTGGTGTGTGGTGAGCGGTCTGGCGCAATATGGCTGCCGTCGCATCATCCAGGTGGATGCTGCACATTGGTGGTGGTTGAGGAGATTCCCCCGTTCATATGTAAAGCGCTTTGAGTACTGAGAAAAGCGCTATATAAATGTAAGGTATTATTCTTTTTATTTTTTTATTATAACGCGTTAACGCAAATTCATTTTAACGGCACTAATTTTATTAACGCGCGATTAACGCAACACGCAATTTCTGTTTGACCCACAGCTGGATGAATTGAGACGCAGCAAGTGACCGGCGCTGTCTAGATGAGCTTTTGATAAAAAATAAGACCATTAAGCTCTCGTCTAGCGAATCCAATGCTCTAAATGGTAATTAAACATCTAAAATGCACGTTTTCTGCACGTGCAGTTTTCTTTATCTGCACGTTTTCTGTGAGGTGTACTGTCCCAAATCCATATAAAGCAAAGATGCGTCTTCTTTCACTTTTTAGTTTCATTTTAAAAAGCATTCAGAAATTATAGAAAATAGACCGCAGGACTTTCTTGATGTTAAAATAATTATTAAGAGAAAAAAGTTTGGGATCTGATTGATTTTAAAAGAGTTATTAAGAGTGACAAGGCTCAAAAGCGATGTCTGACGCAGACGTCTGAAGCGCATGCACACAAACGCGCGAGTGCGTGACACTTTGTGCTATTTATACGCATCTTCAGGAGACTGGGCTTGATATATATAGACATCTAACACAAAATTACAGGTTTAAAAATATCTGTTTTGACAAGAATTCACACAGGTATGACCTATAATCTGTTATATCTGAAGTGAATGTTTGGTTACCTGTTGAGTAAAAGTATCTGTTGTGTCATATATTAAACCCTTGCATTATCCTACAGTCTTAAAGTGGTCTGTCCCAATGTCAAAATTAAACAATAAAAGAAAAACATATATGTATATTGATATTGTTTTTGCTCTGCATTCACAGGTATAGTTCTGTCATGCTTTGTCAGATTCCAACAATTGTTCCAATTGTTTTGAAGTTTTTTAATACACAAATGATGCAGCAGCAAACAGAAATGGAGAAAGAACAAGGTCTTCTAAAGGCAAAAACATTTATAAAACTATGGCTGATGGTTCTGTTGAAAATGTAAGCAGGCTGTTGTAGACATACATTTGCATATAGCATATATATTATCCAAATCCATGCTGATTAGAGCATTAAAAACTTAAAAAGTGTTACATTTAGGTAAATTTAGAACAGATAAAAATGTGGAATTAATTTGCGATTAATCGCAAGTTAACTCATGAAATCATGCGATTAATCGCGATTAAATATTTTAATCTATTGACAGCCCTAGTATGTAGATAAAACATCTAATTCTATGGTAATTTACACATAACGGATCATTATGAAAGGTCTTTATACACCCCTGATAATATAGTTTTGTATATTATTTTGCATTTCTGTCAAGAGATCTTTCAAAAATTACACACTGCCCTTTAAATAGCTTTATTTATACACTGAAAAAATTATTCATTGAATTTGATCAATTTTTTTAAGGTAAGTGGTTGCATTAAATTTATTTAAGATACATTTAAACAAAAGTTTTATATTTTATTTTACTTTATTAATCTTTTTTGTTTAAATGTAGCTTAAATAAATTGATTGCAACCACTTACCTTAAAAAATTAATTAAATTCAATGAATAATTTTTTCAGTGTAGGTTAACCGACAATCGAGCTGTCAAAATACACTATTGAGTAAACTGGCAGTGGGCAGGATCACACAGACTAAAATTAAAACAGACATATCGACACGGAAAGTGGATTTCAAAAAGATAATAACTGGATGGTTTAAGCAGTAACAACACAAACAAACAGGGATGAATTTAGAAGCCACCAAACACTTCCATATTTTCCCTATTTTTGAGTAGGTACACGAGTAAGTATGGTGGCACAAAATAAAACTTTTGCTTGGAGCCATAGGAATGAATGGGGCTAGGCTAAATGCTAACACATTCACGAAGCACCGTACAAAGATTAAGTGCACGCATTGAAAAAAGATAGCTATGTATTCATTTGTCTAAGTTGAGGTAAAATTTTGAAAAAAAGTGGTGGTTACCTTTAAGGAAACCAAATTTTTCTTATTTTCGATTAGGTATTTGTTCCAGAGTTTAGCCACTAGCCAGACCATTAAACAAACAAAGACCAGAGGTTAAGTTTAGTTCGAGACGCGTAACCGCAGCAATGTGCATGCGTCCGATGAAACCGTCTATAGTGGGTTTTTTTTTTAGAAACTGTCAAAAACCTTCAGTAAATACTGCTCCTATAAAGGTGCATTGTGTAACTTTTGGAAGGATCTCTCGACATAAAGCAATATAATATTCATAACTATATTATCATTGGTGTATAGACCTTACATAATGAACTGTATTGTTTTTATTACCTTAGAATGAACCGTTTGTATCTACATACACCATGGGTCCAGAAACAGATATGTGCAGTTATTTGTGTTATGTATGCATTTAATTGCTGTTGAATCAATATTTAGGCCCATGTAAAGAATATTATGGGAGCTTTGATGCAATAAAGATCTCTTATGAATATTCTTAGTAGTGAGCATGCACGGCGGTCAGGATGAAATTATAAAAAGCATTAATAATAAAAGGAAAAAAAAAACATTCATACAGTAAATAAAAACTTTTACTTGAGTTGTTCGTTTCATCATTTTTTTTCCGGAAAAACACAAGGGGCAAACAGCCAACATGTGCATATGAGAAAGCTCTCTCTCTCTTGCTCGCTTTTTAACACCAATTTTTTTACCTCTCTGCCATTTCGCTGTAGTTTCTCATTGCAGGCGTTTTGAAATGATGCCCGAGGGTGAACAGATGTTCAACTTTATCGTTCACTTCTGCTCCCTTTGTGAGTCTTTCCCCACCAGAGCCGCCCTTTCAATCGGAGAGCCAATAGGAAAGTTTACCCATGATGTCTAGCGGTTTCTGATTGTACACGGGCTCTATTTTCTTCCTCACAAAGTGAATGATGAAATAAAGATCCATTTGCATCTATCTGAACTTTTATAGCCGCAATGCGTGTCTCGCATCTAAATGGCTGCTGGTTCTTACTAATCTCTGCAGTATTTGTCAGATTTACGATGTGAAGTTTGGTTATCTCTGCCCAAAAAATGCTATGCTAAGAGGTGCTTACAATTGATACAAACTCGCTCCATTACAAAGGCAATAAACGCTACTGTATAATTAGCACTCTAATTTCACCACTCAGCACCAATGGCAGAAAAATCATTAAAAGCTTCCAGAGAATCCTACGTAAATTTGAATCTCGACTTCGGTTTAGTGACGCTAACTGCCGTAGCCATTTGCACTCGTCCTAATGCCTTTTATCATGAGGTCACTACCGGTCCAGGGCTCCCAAGAGTCCATTTGTGTTGTGTACTACGGAAAAGTGGGTGCTTAATAGTTGTTTTGCTTTTAAAAGTGAGCACTTTTGTGATGACCAAAAGCTATAAATAGTGCTCTTTCAACATGAAAGTACACGGAGAGCCCCTCTGGGACGGAGTGCAAATTCTACCCACCTGCTAGTTATTGCGAATCTGCACTCATAAAGCCCGGATCGTTTTTTTTTAACAGTGACAAAGCACACACGGGTGCACACACTAATGCAAACAAATGCAACAACACGCTTTTAAAAATAGTAAGAAGTTTTGGAGGGATGTCGGGTGCGTTTCAGGTGGTCAGCTCCCTTTCAATTTAACCGGATGGAACAGGCTTGTCCACACCGGAGGACCAGCTGAAACCGGTATAGGCCAATAAGCAAGCTTAGATGTTAGCAGTAGAAAATAGCAATTTTTTACACACACTGCTAAGAGACAGGTGAGGCTCTTATACTCTTTTATCTGAATGAAAGGTCTCCTGTGATAACAATTACAGTCCGAGGCCCTGGAGTAGAACCGATTGTCAAAATCACTTTTCCTTTCATTATTTAATGGTGGCTATTCGTGTGTGTGTGTGTGTGTGTGTGTGTGTGTGTGTGTGTGTGTGTGTGTGTGTGTGTGTGTGTGTGTGTGTGTGTGTGTGTGTGTGCGCGCGTAAGGACAGGCTCTGCTCTCCCGGTGTAGCCATGGTTTCTTTAATCCCCAGAAGAAAAGCAAGACCTTATCAAAGTACATTTTGATGATATACCAACAAAATAAGCTTATTAAGAGACTTTAAAACATTAAATTTTTTATTTTCATTAAAGCTCCACTGTGTACTTCTTTTAGTTAATTCTTAGCAAAAACCCATGTTTTCAAAAGTATGTGCTCATTCATGTGTAATTACTTCCACCCCACTAATCAAAGTATTCTCGTAAGTGTAGAATCTGCTATTTAAAATACATACCGCCGTAGCGCTCTCTGGCTGAATCCATGTTGTGCCTCCATCTTTGAAATACATTCGCCGACGAGGGACATTCCTGAAATTCAAGCTCCGCCTTTCGCGCTTTCAGACTACACTCAAGCTGGCCGCGAGCTGAAGCCTACGGAGGTTGCATGTGTAGGCGGTATACGTCATCAAGACAGACTTATTTCAGAATATTAACAATTATAAAGCTGACAATTATTCTTAGTTAATTGTAAATTGATGTAATATGCTTATGACTTGCGAATGTAATGCTCAGTTAATTTAAATAAACCAGGCTTGATGACGTATGCAGCCTGCGATCTGCGTAGACTGAATCCTTCGGCCCCACGCCGTGATAAACCTGCAATCTAATGCTTTGATTTTGAAAGCCTGTTGAAGACATATTCTCGAGGACATTAAAACAAGTCGCCAAGGAAGCGAAACAGGGATTTTAAACGACAAGGGGACAGGAAAAACATCAAGACCAAAGTCATATTGGAGTTAGTTTTCAAAGATGAGCCTCAATGGACAATGAAGTTGCTACTTTCTATTTTCACCACAGGTAATTCAGCATATTCGTTTACATCTATACAGTCTATGTTGTAAACTTGAAGTTTTATAGTTCCTTGGCTAACTATAGCATGGTTATGCAGTTAGTGTAAACACGCATGTGGTTTTGAGTGCTCGAACACCCACACGCCGTCTCTCCGCCCATTTATGTAATCTGAGGTAAGTTACTGAGATAAATGTTTTTCATATTTTCTGAACTCTAGCACAAACACACGGGGACATCGCTATTTTTAGCCTTTCATTGATAAAACGCCGCTGATCTGCGCGTCGTTCGTTTCATTTTACAGGCGTCCTCAGTAATCTGGAAAGAAGCGGTCGAAAATGGACAAAAAGAGACGGATTTAAACACCAAGTGTAAACGTAATGTGTCTCTCTCGTCCACTTGTGATCTGATCGACGAAAACACATCTAAATACCAAGTGTAACAGCCCCTGTGATATTTTTCCTCGCGTGGATGAAAAAGGAGTGTCTAAGCTACGTTTATGGTTGTTTTTGTATGTGATTTTAAGCGGACATATCATGACAATCAGACTTTTTACATGTTTAACATAAATCTGTGTGCTTTGACGGATCACACGATTGCAAATTGTTCATTTTTTCATTGCTTTAGCTTTAGCTACTGGAAGCCATGTTAACCTTGACATGACAGGGCCACCGTACTAGTTAAAACGCGTTCCGAATGGTGGGGGCTAGAGCGTAATTATCAGTTGGTTGTCATATAGATTTTTACCGCTAGATGGCAGTAGATCCTACACAGTGGGGCTTTAACAACAATGCCAACATTGTATCTTATTTGAATTTTGAGAAAGAAGTTAGTCTGTAATTATAAATAGCTTGGATTTTAAAGTATGTGTAAATGCATTTCAGATAATTTTTTCTAGACACACTATAAATGTTAGAAATGTATTTTTGAAACAAATTACAAAGATTATTTGGGCGGGGCTTAAACGGTGGCTTGATGATGCACGGGAGCCACAGAGCATGGCCCCGCCCCTACACTGTAAAAAGTGTTTGAGTGTCTTAGTAGATTTAACAAAAATAAATTGAGTAAACTGTATTAAAATTTTTAAATTCTTGTTTTTTTAATCAAAATATGAGTTAAAATAACATAAAAATTTGAATAATTTGAGTAATTATTATGAACACATTATTGAGTAATTTCAACTTAATTTTATTATGTATATTCCATTTAAATTTGTAAGAAAGAAATTAACTTAATAATTTTGTGTTAAAACTACATGAATTATTTGAGTTAACATAACTAACTAGACAGTGGACTTGCAGTTCCCAGCATGCTTTGCATGGGACTGCATTTTTGGACAGTAAAATTTGAATTGAAACTTTTTTTGTTTTTTAAATTAGTGTTTAATGTTCATTTATCTTCGATATTTGGAAGAGTTTCTGTTTCTTCTTTGAGTTTTGTAGTTACCATTGTTCAGAAGACTGGTGCTTGTGCATAGACTGCATACTGAAGTATGTTATGCTTTACAGCTGCCCAAAACCAAACTGAGTACGTGCGTTGATTGAATAAACGTTTCGTGCCCTCATCTCACGGAATAAAAAACAACAACTAACAATAAATATGTTACCTGTACCAAGAAAAGTAGGTTCATCTAACTGAGTAATACTAGTACAATTAGTTAACTCAACTCTATTTTATTGCATTTATATTAAGTAATGTTAGTGTGTTCAATATACTTAAAAAAGGTTGCAAGTTGACTCAACCTAAAACTTCCCATGCAGTCACTTGCCTCACTTTTTATAAGTTAGATCTAGGTATTACTTTTTACAGTGTAACACAATTGCGAGCATCCATTAGGGGTAAAGCGGTAAGTGCAGACAGCGGGCACGCCCTCAGTGTTTGAGAGCAGATAATGCTGCTTATTTTACCTAGATTTTGATAACTTATTTTATTTACTTGGTGGGTATTTTTTATGAGTAACACATTTTTTCTGTGGTGTAACAAACTCAGAACATATTTAATATCACTTTACATGGACTTTAAGAACAGTAAAGGCTTTTTGCCAAACAAACAGAAAACCGGTCTCATCTGCTTGAGAAAGTATTAACTAATGGTAATATCTATGGACTAGTTGGCTAGTTGTTTTATATTTGTGGCCTTTTATCCTGTTTTAGTATCCAGATGTCAGTAAGAAGAAAAATTATAAAACTTTAAAATATAAATTTGCGAAATTTGTTGCGCAAAAATACAATAAAGAAAAATAGTCCAAATTAACCTGTTGAGCATAGTGTTACATTTTTTGCTAAAACTAAGGAAATATTGTCCATACATTGGGGAGCCATAAAAGCAGCCACTGTAAAAAAAAGATTTGTTGGTTCTTACATAAAATTTACTTAATAAAGTAAGTTACCTGGTTGCCTTACAAAAATTGTTTAAAAATTGTTGTGTCAACTAATATTAAAACAGTTACCTATAGACCCCTTCATAGTTCACGTCACAGGCGGTTCCCACTGCGCATGTCGGGGTCAGAAAAGTCATTACAGCAGATTGAGTTGCGTATTATTCGGTATCGTCAAAAATGCCTAATTGCGTCGTGGGCTTTGAAAATCACACCAGGTCTGCCGTTAAGTTTTTCGGGATTTCTGCAGACTCTCAAAAACAAAAAAATACAACATCTGTGGCTGCAAGCAATTAAACGTGCAGACTGGGACAATGCAAAGATCAAAGAGGCTTGTGTTTGTAGTGCTCACTTCATTTCAGGTAAGTCATCATTTTTCAGCCCTGTTAGATTAAACTAGAAAGCCTAAAATGTATGAACAGTTTGACCCCATGCTGTGCGCGCACCCGATAGTCATTCATTGTTTACAAACCTTGAAGGGATCTATAGTTGCCTTAAAATTTTAAGTTAAATCAACTTAAAAAATGTAAGTTGACATAACTCAAAATTTTAAGGCAACTATAGGTAACTTTTCTATTTTAAGTTAAACCAACTTTTTTACAGTGTATCTTTAAAAACAAATAGTTGTTTATTTAAAATGCTTTATTTATTTTGCAAATTTGATTGTTATCACACTGTTAAAAATGCAGCACGTTGACGTAACCCATAAAATCAAGTTGAAATGGTGTAACAAAATGTTTTGGTTAAATTAACAAAAATATGTACACTGTAAAAAAATATCGTTAATATTTACAATTTATTTAACTTTGAACAAACTCTTGCCAGTAAATAACATAAATTTAAATCTACGATAAATTACCGGCAACCCAGCTGCAATAACATTGTAATTTCTATATATTGATTTGACAAAAATTACAGTGCATTAATAAATGAGGTTGTAGTCCACTCCACGTAACAAAAACGTAATATACCCTGTCTGTGAAATTCTAGTCAAAATCTAATAATGTAATTCGGAGCATTTTCAATCATTGATTTCAATCTTTGACATGATCTTACTCAGTCAATATAACATATATCAAGGTTATTTCTCACCGAATGTTCTTTACATTATGTAGGATGGCTTTATGTACGAAACAGTAAATCACAAATATATGACCTTAGCTGGGGTTTCAAAGACTGAGCTTGCTTAATATTTTAATACACAGGTTTCTGAAATATTTTCCTCAAAATCAGTGCAGAAAATGTGAATAAAGTCTGCTGATTCAACCACCTTATATCTTCTTGATAGCTTGACAGGCTTCAACACATATACTCAACTGTCTCCAGAAGGACATCATAGATAATCATAACCACATTTTCCACACATATTAGAAGCTTTGCCTGCAGTGAAATAAGTCATCTTGAGACATCAGCTTACAGTGACATAAGTCAAGGGTTCAGTCATGAGTTTGGGGCACTTGAGTCTAACTCCTAATCTATATCTTAGCTAAGTTTCACTATATATATATATATATATATATATATATATATATATATATATATATATATATATATATATATATATATATATATATATATATATATATATATATATATATATGCTTACAGCCAGAGACTACTTAAAGTGACACTTTGTAGTTTTTCAACCTTCATAATAAATTTTCAAGACCCTTGTGTGTGTGTTGGTTCGATTCCCCTTTAAGGCATTTTTTTTTAATATAAACTTTAACCAAGCGAAAACGTGAGCTACGCGATCTTTAGGCGTTTGAAATAAAATAAAACCGGGTGTACCTCATAAGTCTTGAAAAGTGAAGCCTCTGGCTCTTTGATCGCCCCCTGGTGGCTGGCTGCAGTACAAGTCATAAACCCCGCCTTCTCCATTCAAGCAAAATGGGCTCTACTCTAAATACAAAAAAATATTTACACTTCCAATAAAAGTTTCCGAAAGATGGTTTTGGTCCTTTCAAGTAGTTGTTATCAGGCTGATATATGTTCAAGTGTTCATTATTGTGGTAAGTGTCATTTTAACTTGTAATTTGATGGTATAGAAACGGGGCGTGTCGTTATGTTTGGCGTGTTTGAATTGGTCGCGCGAACGTTTGGGCGGAAGTTTGATACCGCGGCTCCGCCTCTGGCTCCACGGACGATTCCTTCTGCGCATGCCTTGGCTCCATACGTAACATGGCGGCGACTGTGGTCGGACATTTTTCGCTTCAATTCATTACAATGAACGGAGGCGATATCGCGTTGTCCATCTTTTTTTAAAGTCTATGAATAAAACCCATGAACCCGTGATTATATTCGTATGACATGCTGGAAGGCACACTTTGTGACCTAAAGAGTTGTCTTCTTTTCCTTTCCTACAGTGCTGCGGCGCTTGTGGCCTCTAGGGGCGCTAGACGTGAAAAATACAAAGCACGTTCACGGGCAGACTACGGCGCGTGCTGCTGATGTCACCTGCTGACGTAGTTGCCAACGTACACACACAGAAGTAATTTATGAATTTATAGGCTGTTTAAGTTTTGTTTGCAATGTCTGCACAATGGCTTAAATAAAAAATAAATAAAAAAAACAAACAAAAACATGTTGGCAACTTCAGGCTCTTATGTTTAGGTCCAGTAATATCACTTTAATAGCAATGAAAGGTTATTGGTCAGATAAAAATGCCTTATTTTTATGAATGTCACTTTTATTGCAAAGCCCTCTAAATGCATGCAAGCTTTCTGGCCAAAACCCCCCATTTCTAAAAAATGTAGAGATTCAAAAACGTTTAAAAATCACCAGTGCTTTTTATTTCAATATGCATTTCATGTAACATACAATTCAGTGTTAAGTATCCAACAGCTTTAAGGAGTAGAATACAGATTTTTTAATTAAACACGTGGGATCAACAAATCACAAAACGTGCCACATTTTGGTCCATTTGGTCCAAATTATTTGTTTTGTCAGCCGAAGTCCCAGCAGAGATTAGTTAATGTCAGCAGTGTAATGGGATGGAAAAATTAATTCACCCTGCAGAACCGTTTGTCACACTGGACTAAAATATGATGGGCTTTCTCTAAAATAATTACAGGGTGGTAGATAATTACAGGGTGGAAGCGATGACAGATCAGAGCTGAGGTAGAGCCAAAGCACCGGCCGGTGATTCTCAAACGCCGCAGGGACGGCGTAAATGTGCTCGGCAGAAAATGCAGCCACAGCAGATTGTAGATGGTAAAGACGAAAATGAAACTGTAGATGTGCCAAAACCCTAAAAAACAAAAGCAGGGGTCTGCCATGCAGTCGCTTACATTTCAAAAACGTAGTTCCACGTGAGGGCGCACAAGATCTTCTGTCTCAAACATTATTGGATTGTAAAGGAAAAGAAATGTATTGATAAAACCCCCTCGTACGTCTCTACTGTTTTGTCAATAGAAAATGGATGGTGTGTTACCAAGAACACAACCAATTTGAAATAATGGATTAATAAACCTCCACCGCACAGGACCTAACAAATTATTATAGATTTTTAGAAATATGGTCTGCATTGACCGGCCCTGTTTTAATGCCGAACTCACCAATTAAATTCAAGTATAATCATCTCTTGTTTGACATAAAAATAGTTGTTTTCAAATACTAGCTAATGTTAAAACTGCAAAAATAGATCCTGTTAGCCCTGAAGCTGTTATTATGGTTACAATGGAGTCCAGTAATTATGACCCAGCAACAGGTCTGGCTGGTTTAAAGGGGGCATATCATGAAAATCAGACTTTTTCCACGTTTATGTGCTATTATTGGGTCCCCAGTGCATCTATCAACCTAGAAAATGTAAAAATGAACAACCCAATAACTTTTTGGTAAACCTCTGCAAGTATGTGAAAAATAAGGTCATTGAAATTTGTCTCCCCTTGTGATGTCAGAAGGGGATCTAATTATAATAATACCCCCCCCCCCCTTAATTTGCACTATCCAACCACGGAACTGCCATTTAGTGCAGAGAGAGAAAATAATTGACAGCACAATTAAGTTTTAATTTCAACAAATCGTCATGGTGCTAAATTTTTGCTCGCAAAAGTGGAAATTTTAACATGCTATAATAAATTATATATATGGTATTTTGAGCTAAAACTTCACATATGAATTCTGGGGACGCCAAATATTTATTTGACATCTTAAAAAAAGTATTATAAAATGTCCCCTTTAATAGACAGAGTAAAACTACTTCATTACTGACTGGAAAATTCAGTACTTCGGCATTTCAGGAGAAAAGGACATATTATAAGGATGTTTTGTGTACAAAGCCATAAAAACGTGGATCAGGATGCTCTTTTGGCATAAAGTGTGAACTGTTATGTGATGTTTTGCTGGGCAGATGTTGATGGTGTTTGTGCATGCGTTGGTGATTCACGCTGCACAGTCTAGACAAAATGTAATTAAATATGCCGGTTCAGAACTGCTGGGAAACACGAATCCCTAAATGATCACCGGCATCTGTAGACAGAACGACATTCATCTGTTAGAAAAGCGCCTAGATTATTACATTATGATTGAGCGCCATGATTGAGTTGCAGTGTTGCGGAGAAAATTAAGCAGCGACACATTTACTGTAACTTCAATAGCTTTATCAGTACTGTAACAGTAGCTTCATACAGTATTATAGTAAAAAATAATCCTTTATAGGTCTGTCATTTAAATAATTTAAACTCGTTGGTGTCTTACACAGAGCTCAGATTGCGACACTCCTATTGTTAGCAGGTATTATCAAAATAGCCTTAATATTTCATAAATGAATATTTCAAGGAGGCAGCAGAAGTTATGGGTGAATTATGGAGGTTCGAATTTTGCAGAAAACTTTGCAGGCTTTATGAAAGTTTGTTATCTATTATGTAGAGCCTGTGCACTATTTTAAGACTTAAACCCCCGGTTTCACAGACAAGGCTTAAGGCTAATTCTAGACTAAAACACGTGTTTGAGTTATCTCAACTGAAAATAACTCCACTGAAGGATCTTAAAATATGCCAGTATCATTGTTTTGTCTCAAGATACACATTAATAATGTATTTTTCTAAGGCATATTTACTTAATTTAACTAAGGCCTAGTCCTGGCTTTAGCTAAGCCTTGCCAGGCCATAGTATAGCATAATTATTTCATGAATTGCTGCTGTCCATCACTTGTCTTCTGATTTATACACTACAGACAGTTTCAGCAGTAACAACATAAATAAGTTGCTTTCGTGGTCATCACGTAACTTCCGATAAACTCTGTGAAGAATAAATAACAACAAAGTCCTTTTAAAGAAGTTTATTTATATAACAAGCAAAATAAACAACACGTAGATTAGATAGGAACGCAAAACATTTGTTATTTTCGCCGAGGTATTTGTTCAAGAGTTCAGTTTCAGCAACTAGTCAGACCATTAAACAAACAGAAACCGGTTGTAAAGCTCAGACCAGATGCTTATCGCGTCACCGCACGTGCGCCCGATGAAACGGTCTATAGAAATAAAGGCATATACATGCGGTTATATAAACAGTGTATTGTATGACTTACATTTACATGTTTGAATTTGGCAGACACTTTTATCCAAAGTAAGGCTGCAACTTACGATTATTGTCATAATCGATTAATTGCACGATTATTATTCACGGTTAATCGACTAATCGAATAAACCATATATATTTACTTAATTCAATATTTCACATATAGCCCCAAGGCTCTAAATTATGGTATTTGTGTGTAGATGTGTACTTTTAAAAAGCGCAAAAGCCACACACTACTATAGAGTTTTACTAATATAAGCTTTTTGATTTTGACATTTTAAATAAAACAAGTTTGTGCAGCTTTTCAATCTTTAAAACATCTTTAAATGTCAACATATAAACTAACTGAGTCTTCAGGGATGTGCTGAGGAAATTTTGCCACAGATTAAAAAACTCATTTTAATCTTCAACTTTAGACCTTGATGAGATTGAACATTATTAATTATTAACTAAATAAATAAGCCATTATGAAATGAAAGTGATATACACGCAACAATTAAACAAATACGAACTCACTTATATGAAAGGAAATTAAACCTTTATTAACCCGCGTTCATTTGCGCTTTTTCTTACGTCACCTGTCAGGGTTGCCAGATCCGCTTAACAAAACCAGTCCAATGGCCATTCAAAGTTAGTCCAAAAGCATCCCAATGACTATTCACAGCTTGAATACCAACAACTAATGAAACAAATCCTTCGATCTCTAAACCGCAGAAAAACATAGACCTGCAGAAACAGTATTTTGAACTCCGCTAAAAGGCCAAGGACCTGGCAACACCGCCTTGTTTTAACCAAGCTGGTCGCGTGGTGAGAAGAAGTGCAGCTAGCGTTGTTTGATGAAAAAGTGCCTGACTTTGAGCGCACAGCACGCGTTGTATAAAGAAAAAGTGTCTGACTTACTCCCTCCAGGAAAACATGATAATGCGATCGCACGATTCAACGCATAATCAGTCAAAGTCCGCATATTTTTCAAATATTCTGCACTTTCACAGCATAAATAGCAGTTTCCGTGCACAAAATATGTTGCATTTACTTCACACAAGCGCAGCCATGTCTCCTGTTGCCATGGGAACGTTACGAAGTGACGTAATTATGTAATGTGAACATCATTGAAACAGTTTTTGCAAGTTCCTGCCATTTTTGCAAGTTCCCGCAATTTTTTGCAAGTTCCCGCAATTTTTGCAAGTTCCCGCAATTTTTACAAGTTTCCGCAATTTTTTGCAAGTTCCCGCAACTTTTACAAGTTCCCGCAATTTTTGCAAGTTCCCACAATTTTTTGCAAGTTCCCGCAATTTTTACAAGTTCCCGCAATTTTTGCAAGTTCCCGCAATTTTTTGCAATTTCCTGCAATTTTGTGCAAGTTCCCGCAATTTTGTGCAAGTTCCCGTAATTTTTGCAAGTTCCCGCAATTTTTTGCAAGTTCCCGCAATTTTTTGCAAGTTCTCGCAATTTTTCCAAGTTTCCGCAATTTCATCGCATAAAATTGCATAAATATCCTGTATATTCCCTTACATTTTTTAAGAAAACGTGCCGCAAGATCAACAATTTTTGCCCTCAACAATAACAAAACACTTCTGGAAGGACTGTCTGACTTTGAGCACGCAGCTCGCGTTGCATGAAGAAA
Organism: Misgurnus anguillicaudatus; assembly: GCF_027580225.2. Classification (NCBI taxonomy): domain Eukaryota; kingdom Metazoa; phylum Chordata; class Actinopteri; order Cypriniformes; family Cobitidae; genus Misgurnus; species Misgurnus anguillicaudatus. Next base: position 10,362,183 of record NC_073339.2, on the reverse strand, counting down.
AAGTGCCTGACTTTAATTATAAGCGCACAGCATGGGCTGTACGAAGCGGACGTGTGTACGCGCTGTCCGAAAGTGGTGCGGCAGCATGTGACGTCACAGACCAACTAATTGATGATGAAATTCATTGACAAATGTCATTATCAATTTTAGCAATTAGTTATTGCAGCGCTAATCCAAAGCGACTTACAGTGCATTAAATAATTATTTTTTATCAGCATAATGTGTTCTCTCTAGGTTCAAATCCATGACCTTTTTGCGCTGCTAATGCAATGCTCTACTACTAAGCTATACAGGAGTAGTGAAAGGTATCACACAGTCAAAGAAAACCTTTATCAGCGAATTATAAAACAAATGAGAAAACTAGAAAAAAAATTCAACTGGCCATTGTTTATTCATTCATTAATTCATTCAGTGTTTATGTGCCGGAAAATAGCTACAAGCAAGCCGTCACCCACTTAAACACATTAACATTACATTAGCTCGCCGCTTTTATCTAAATGGACTTGCATTGCAATAAAAGGTGCACATTTTATCAGTACGTGTCCTCCCTTGAAATCAAACCCATGATATATTGTGCTGCTAACGCAATGCTCTGCAAATTTTGCAAAAGGAACACACTAAAGCCCTTTCAATGTGCACTGTAAACTGCACTGGTTACCTTATAATTTTTTTTTTTTTTTTTAAGAAATGTGTCAACTAAAAGTTGAATTAACACATAATTTTAAGGCAACCAGATAACCTACTTTTTTAAGTTGAACCAACTTATTTTTTATAGTGTGCTTTCCCATTTTTATAAGTTTATCTTATAAAATATTATACTATCCAACTGTTTGAAAGCTTACTGTAGTTAAACCACTTTGACATGAGTAGCTGAACAAACTACATACAGTTTCAAAGCTGCCTCCCTGACACCCCTAAACAGGACCCGTGTTAACCAGTAGGTGTGTCTATGTATGTATCTTCATTACGGACCATAATTAATTAAATAATAGCCATAATTAAATACCAAACGGCTGTTCCTAATAAAGTAAAGATGATGAAAAAATATCTTAAAACAGACGGACAGAGAAACCTCTACAAACCCCCGACCCTCAAGCCAAAATACAAGCCACCCTTCCGGGGACTTTGATTAAAACACTGCAAATTTATTAACCCATTTCTTGCGGTTCATAATTCATCAATCCTCAAAGTTAAAAGGCCTTAGCAATGTTAATAATATGAGTACATTACACTTTGAATGCCACTGTATCTCCATGTAAAGACCTGTAAAAGCATAAGTCTCATAATTTGAAGAGTTGGAAAGGTTATTAAATACTACAAGAGGACAAATTAGCCAGTGAGCCAAAACCTGTGAAATATTTCCAAATAAAGGTCATAAATGCTCCCCAGGCCCACATAAACATAATCTCCCCTTAAAAATACCTCGACACGTTCGTAAAAAGAAGACATCAAGGAGGCTAACAAAGAAGGAGACATACTGTATTGAAACCGTGGGTGCGCCTGTACATCTTACCTTACGCTTGTTGTTGGGGCTGACGTACAGATAGCTGAGGATGGTTTTCACTCCCACCTTTTCGTTGAGCTTCTCGTATGTGGTCCCATAGTCTGTTGACCTGAAATGGACATAGAGAAGTTGATGAATCAGTAGGTGTAACTGAAGATTGCACTTTAAATGGAGATAAAGTCAGCATTAAATGCTTGTTTATTCACCAAAGCAACTCGCTACTTAAGTGCCTAAATGGATCTGATTTGATTTAAAGTATGTAATTGCAGGTTTATGAAATGTTGGAGCAATTTTGTTGAAGGTGCAGTTACGAATCCTAAAACACGGCTATTAAAGGAAACCTCAGCAGGCCATTATAAGTGAGGTATAAATGCAGAACTTACAGTTTTCTAGGGGTTTGTTCTCATTGCATACAATTTAATTTGTTTTTTTAAAGACAAAGTTGTTTTCTGACGGCACTGTATCACTGTAAAAAAAATGCAGCATACATTTCACCAATTTAATTATGTCAATTCAACCTACTTTTTTTAAGTTTTCACTTGTGATAAGTTCAAATAACTTAGAAAAACAAGCTGAAACTGTTTAACTTCATTTGTTAAAGGAAAACACCACCGTTTTTCAATATTTAATATGGTCTTACCTCAACTTAGACGAATGAATACATACCTATTTTTATTAATTGTGAATGTGTTAGCATTTAGTCTAGCCCCATTCATTCCTTAGGATCCAAACAGGAATGAATTTAGAAGACACCAAACACTTCCATGTTTTCCCTATTTAAAGACGGGCACAGTAATATTGATAGAAGTTTGAGCAAACTACAGGCCGGGGTATACCTTTTTCCGCGCGCGCACGCGTCTGCGCAGCTTTCCAAGTATACTCAAAATTGTTTGTGTCCTGTCTAAATATTTTCACGCGCATGCGCTGTTGTACGTGGACTGTACGCGCACTGTCCTCGTGGTCTCAAATTTTGTGCTGCACGCGGACGGTCCGCGGACCCTCCTGATGACAAAAATGACATCATGCGAACGGCGCCCATAAGCGGACGTCCCTAGTATACCTTCAGCTTTAGTGCTCTCGCGCCATACAATATAGTTCTCATTTTTATCTGCTTTAAAAAAATCACCACATTTTATTTTGTGCCACCATACTTACTCGTGTAACTACTCATGTCTTTAAATAGGGAAAACATGGAAGTGTTTGGTGGCTTATAAATTCATCCCTGTTTGGATCCTAAGGAATGAATGGGGCTAGGCTAAATGCTAACACATTCACGACGCACTATACAAAGATTAAGTGCATGCATTGAAAAAAGAGAGGTATGTATTAATTTGTCTAAGTTGAGGTAAGAACATACAAAAATATTGAAAAACTGTGGTGTTTTCCTTTAAGTGTAACATAAAAAGTATGCATAGTAGTGAAGATTGCAAGTCACTGTAAAAACACTTTTTGCACTTACATTTCTATGTTTAATACAATTAGATTTCAAATATCATTTTAAATAAAAGTGATGAGTTGCTGTAACTATCAAATCAAGTTGAATGTGCTTTAGTTATGTCAACAGAAACTCATCACTAGTCAATACAGTTTAAATGACTTGTAAAGTTAAGTTGATTAAACTTAAAAATGAAAGTGCAAAACTTTTTTACAGTGTGGGATGGTACTCTTTAAAATTGTCCTCATACCATATGTATCTGCGAGGTACTACTATGAACCTTTGAGGTACTTATATGCAAATGTGTACTTTTTTGAAAGGGTACCGCCCACAATGACAGCATTTGTATATTTAGTGTACTGGGTGTATGCATATATTTGTGCGCAAAACCTGTTTTTACAAGGGTCACTATATTTACATTGCATTTATGCATGGTAAATAAAAGAGCAGCAGAAAATCTGTTCACAGTAGTTTATTTGCTTAATTGAATAAATGCGACATGGCTAATTCAATTTGCATAGCTTTTTAGCCATGTAATGCGATCAATACAGATTTATGTATTTTATTCTGTGTCTAAGCTTTCATTAGATGTCTCAAAGTAGAGTTACAAATGTCATTAAACTGATATAAAACGTATTAATATACAGTTTTTTAATCTGTAAGTGTCATTTCTGTTCTTGAACACCCATCACATTACAACCCTGATCATTGATATTCACACAAAATGTCAGCTTTTAATTAAACGTAGGGGGAGAAAAGCGAAAGAAAAATAACATCAGTCACAGCTGAGCAAAGAAACATGAGTTTTATGCTTAGAATTTGTCATTACTGAATATAAAGTTTATAGTTAATGAGACTTTGCTAAGCGACTTTTAATTTCAATGCTATTGCGAGTTAATGGTATGACCGCGTGCAGCCGATGGACGCAAAACAACGCAAATAAAATGAGTGCATAATAAAGTCACATAAACATCACATAAAGGTCAAAATAGGTTCAAAAGTGAGGGTGTAAACTCGAATATACAATGACAGCTGCTCACGGCCGCATTAATCCTACAAATAAGTCTTCACAAATGACCATTGAAACGAAGGGAACGTTTACCAGTGGATTAATTATCTCCAAACACAACACAGGTGTTTGGTAACACGGTAATGAGCTTCGGATAAACAGAGTATTCCGATGAGGATGCCCTGTGTTGACTTCCGGAGGAACTTACAAATATTTTCCTGACTACGTAAACAAACACGCGCTTCGCCTGAGGATTGAGCTTTGTTGCTTTGACGCTATACGCCGCACTTCTTGGTTATTAACTAAATGTTTGTCATTTTCTGGAATGGGGAAGGTCCATTGAGTTTAAATATTAAGTTCTCGGCATTTTAAACAAGAGAGAAACTAAAAGTGTTGTAGTTTTTCCCCAAAACAAATTATGGTCGATTGCACATGGGCTCAATTGAAGGCAACTTTTCAATTACTGGGTTTTGTTCAAAAGACCGTCAGTGATATAAGCACCAAATGTTGTGTTACGAACGCCAGTTTGCTGGTTTATGCCATCAGGCTTTGTAACTAACTTCACCAGCCAATTTGATGGCCCAACAGAATAACCATTCTGGTTTACGTTTACATTCTTATTTATGCATTTGGCAGGCTTGCAGTATATTACAAGGCATACATTTGTGTTTTATATACCATATATAAAAAAAATCTGGCCAAAAAAACATATTTTAAATATAAATTATATTTTGTAAAAAATAATGCTTAATTGAATATATTTTTGAATTTGGAAATTTATTTATTTTTTTGTTTAGTTTTACTTTCATATACCAAAATATACTTTAAAATGTATTTCAAGGGCAAACAAATACATTTTTAATTTACGTCCCATATTGCAATAATGTATTATTTACAAAAAAAATATTTTAAATATATGCTAAATACAATTTAATTTTATAAAGTATATTTTTAAAGTTGAAAATATATTTAATTTTAACCTTTTAAAAACTTATGTTTACAAGTTCGTAACAAATAAAAAGCTTTTCTTTCAATGCATTGTGAATATATTTCCTTGGATTAAAAGATTTGTAGGGCTAAATATATGTTTTTAATGCTCTAAAATGTATTTATTACTTAAAATATATTTCAAAATATACATATATAGGCTATATTTCAAAATATACACACACCTAAAGGATTATTAGGAACACCATACTAATACTGTTTTTGACCCCCTTTCGCCTTCAGAACTGCTTAATTCTACGTGGCATTGATTCAACAAGGTGATGAAAGCATTCTTTAGAAATGTTTGCCCATATTGATAGGATAGCATCTTGCAGTTGATGGAGATTTGTGGGATGCACATCCAGGGCATGAAGCTCCCGTTCCACCACATCCCAAAGATGCTCTATTGGGTTGAGATTGGTGACTGTGGGGGCCATTTAAGTACAGTGAACTCGTTGTCATGTTAAAAAAAAACAATTTGAAATGATTCGAGCTTTGTGACATGGTGCATTATCCTGCTATAAGTAGTCATCAGTGGATGGGTACATGGTGGTCATAAAGGGATGGACATGGTCAGAAACAATTCTCAGGTAGGCTGTGGCATTTAAACGATGCCCAATTGGCACTAAGGGGTCTAAAGTGTGCCAAGAAAGCATCCCCCACACAATTAATACCACCACCAGCAGCCTGCACAGTGGTAACAAGGCATGATGGATCCATGTTCTCATTCTGTTTCTGCCAAATTCTGACTCTACCATCTGAATGTCTCAACAGAAATCAAGACTCATCAGACCAGGAAACATTTTTCCAGTCTTCAACTGTCCAATTTTGGCGAGCTTGTGCAAATTGTAGCCTCTTTTTCCTATTTGTAGTGGAGATGAGTGGTACCCGGTGGGGTCTTGTTCTGTTGTAGCCCATCCGCCTCAAGGTTGTGCGTGTTATGGCTTCACAAATGCTTTGCTGCATACCTCGGTTGTAACGAGTGGTTATTTCAGTTAAAGTTGCTCTTCTATCAGCTTGAATCAGTCGGCACATTCACCACTGACCTCTAGCATCAACAAGGCATTTTCACCCACATGACTGCCGCATACTGGACGTTTTTCCCTTTTCACGCAATTCTTTGTAAACGCTAGAAATTGTTGTGCGTGAAAATCCCGGTAACTGAGCAGATCGTGAATTACTCAGAACGGCCCGTCTGGCACCAACAACCATGCCACGCTCAAAATTGCTTAAATCACCTTTCTTTCCCATTCTGACATTCAGTTTGGAGTTCATATATATATGGGTGAAAAATATATTTTTTAAAAATATATAATTGCCATAAGGGCAAATATCTATTGTGTGTTCTCTTGGTTTACACCTGTGACATGTTGTGCTAATAAGGCAATGCTGTACCACTGAGCTATACAGGAGCACAACTGGTTGAGCACTGTGTTGCTGTAGCCTTACTGGTAGAGTATTGCAATAAAAAGGTCACAGGTAACCCATATATACTGACAAAAAGATGTTTAGATTGAATAAATAAAAGAGTCTGCCAAATGAATAAATGTAAATGACTGCCTCTCTCTCTCTCTCTCTGGTGAAGAGACTATCTATACTGATACACAAGCACCGAACCAAGCCTAGCCATAATGAACCTGCCTGAATCAACATGTTATCAAATAAAGAAAGGAGTGCACTATTCATTCAGTGCTTTCAGCCTGGTGCCATTCACACACACCATTTACAGATAAAAAAGAGAGAGGGAGAGAGAAGAATAAAAATCATACAAGTTGTTATTTATGTTTCCTGTGTTATAAAATGCAGAATATTGACAGAATTCGGAAAACAGGCAGCGGTGCGTTTTTATTAAATATTTAGATGCTCATCCGTGTGCTAATGTGAAACTTGTGTTCGACTGAGACCTTACTTTTTTTGGATGACAGAACTGTAGATTCAGATCTTTTTTTTTTAAAGGTAGGACAAGACTCGAGGCTCAAATGCAAATGAGCCAAAGACACATCAAAGGGTTAAAATATCTGCTCGCACTTTAAAGCATTTAATCAAAAGCGTAACTGAAAAAAAAAATGGATGTTGGAATGTTTGGATGTTAAAGTTTTTTTAACTTCACTTGACTTGCAGTTAGATAACACGAGACTACTTCAGTGCCTTTTTTCTTAAATCTTTAAAGACACATTGGTACTTTATCTTTTCATAACAAGCTCGTATTTTAACGATTTATATTTGACCTTCCTTCGCTTTAACATTTTGGCCTTACGCCATACAACACTGTAACAGTGTTCATTATACTTTCACCATAGTTCATTCATGTTATTGATCTCGGAGATTTTTTCTTAAATAGTTGCTGGTTGACTTAGTATTACATGTATATCACATTGAGCTTATTAGAGTATAGATCAAATGCAAAAGCAGCTAATGCCACCTCCGTCAAAAATGAGATAATGATATTAACCGAAAGCCCTCGCCACGTATTATGTGTTCATCAATACTTTAGCTTCAAATCCCGCTTAATCCCAGCCCCAGAGCATTCAGAAAAACTAGTTTTTTTGGCAGAATTCATTTTTCAGCAAAGTCTTCAAAGTGCACAGAAGATGAATGTGAAACTACTACAGATCAGATCCAAACTTGGGTCCCTTCTGAGTACTTGCACCTAAATATGAATGTGACAGTCACATGCACCACAACGCCCCCTAATTTTTGGTTCAGTTTCTTTATTTTTACATTTTGAATTTTAACTTTCATTACTTGCAATGTTTCAAACTTTGTCTCGTTAAAAAAAATAGATTTTTTTGCCAAAAAAGCTAGCATGCACTGCAGCAAAAGACAGCCACATTTGTTAAATACCAATAAAATGATTGAAGTTACATCTGTGAGGTATTTTTACTTTTTCAAGTATTCGTATTTTATCCGTTTTTTTTCCAAAACATATATTCCAAAGCATAATGTCATGATTTTTACTCATTTCATATTTCAACCATAACCACATTTCAGTTTTACATTTAAAGTATGAAGGCATACAATTTTCCATAGTTTTCCATAGTAGGAAAAACAAATCCTATGGAATTCAATGGGAACTGTCAACTCTGTGCTTGCTTACCATATTTTATCAGAATATCTTCATCATCATGTATCACAGTATTCTATAGCATTTGTTTTTCCTACTATGGAAGTCAATGGTTTCCACCAGCGGTGTGCTTATCAGCATTTATCAAAATATCTTCTTTTGTGTGTTCATCAGAAAAAAGAAATTAATGTAGGTTTAGAACAAATTAGTTGAGTAAATTAAGACATTCATTTTTAGGTGAACTATACCATTAAAAGGGACATTTCACAAGACTATTTTAAGATGTCAAATAAATCTTTGGTGTCCCCAGATTGCGTGAAGTTTTAGCTCAAAATACCCCATAACTTATTATAGCATGTTAAAATTGCCACTTTGTAGGTGTGAGCAAAAATTTGCTATTTGTGTGTGTCCTTTAAAATGCAAATGTGCTGATCTCTGCACTATATGGCAGTGCCGGTGGTTGGATAGTGCAGATTAAGGGGAGGAATTATCCCCTTCTGACATCACAAGGGGAGCCAAATTTCAATTACCTATTTTTTTCACATGCTTGTAGAGATTGGTTTACCAAAACAAAGTTGTTCTTTTTCACATTTTCTAGGTTGATAAAAGCACTGGGGACCCAATTATTGCACTTAAACGTGGAAAATGTCAGATTTTCACGATAAGTCCCCTTTAAGACATGTTTATATAAGTTAACTTGCAGTGCACTCATGCTTTATATTTTATCAGTATCCCATTCCCTGACATTCAAATCTCATAACCTTGCTGGTGCTACTGCTGCGTTCTAGTTAAGGTCCAAAAATATTCATTATTTCTGCGTAGCTTCCATTCATTGTCATTGTAAGTACATTTAAACTGTCAGCATTAAAGTATGACCTCATAATACATCCATCTCTCATATTTCAAGGAGCAAGGACAATCCTGTTTTCATGACATGACCCTATTTAAACAAGGCAAATGGAGATGATCCACCAACATTAAACTTCATCATATTCGAGGTCATCAACAAATATGACCATGCTACGACAACATCATCCATCAATCGATCAGCTCTGTATAGACTTCACATAAAGATGTGTATTATTGAGCACCTTTAAAAACGGCAGCGGTAGCTATTTCAAGTTTAGATGAGTGCTGTTTATTGCTCAAGGGCAATCTGCAGTGCTTAACCAATAGATTCGATTCTCGTAATATTCAATGTAATAAACTTTATAATTTGACTGCAGGGTCATTTCATTATCATCCAATCACTGCCCAAAGATCCTTTTTAATGTACACTCAAACTAGCAAAAATATGTAGATGTTACTCATAATACACTATAATACATTATATTTTCTATTCATGAACAACAGTTAATATGTCACCCTGTCTGTGAAAACCTAGCTGAAGTAATTTTTTGTGATTTATTTTTACTTAAAATCATTCTATATAATTTAAAGCCATTCTGTTAAAATATAACCTTGATATCTTTATTATTGATTGAGTAAGGATGGTCATTGAAATCAATGTAAAATCAAACAAGTTAGAAAAAAGGCACATAGCGCACATTTTTAAGTAAACTGACAAATCAATTGTAGGTGTCATTTAAGTAAATTGTTCTATAAAATAAAAAAAGAACATTTAATAATCCTGTTATTTCGTTTTTGTTTTTTTTTTGCTTGCGTTTTCACCGAACACTAATGCAAGCAAGGCCACATACATTGTGTACATCAATCATATCTTATAGTCTAAAAAACACATTTAATAACCAGCACATCACAGAAAAAGTGCTTACCACATCAAAGCACTCTTCAACAATTTCACAAATTGCACAGGTACTGCAGGAAACAAAATTATGACCTGAATTTTGGCTGGGATACAGAACACAGGTCACTGTATTGGCCATAATACACAGTGCAGGTGGTTGTGTAGTAGATTACTGTTTAGTACTCACTGTCCTGACTACATATCTGTCCACAATACAGATCCAGGTATGGATAACAGCTGTGGTTCCATTAACAATTCCTTTTACAATACCCATTGACTTCCATAGTAGAAACAAAATACAGTGAAAGTCAATGGGTGCCACATACCCGTCAACATTGGGATTTGGAAATAAGGGAAATTTCCCACCCCCAACATTAATATTTACCCATTATGGGTCAAAAATGGGGATGCACCGAAATTATAATTCTTGGCTTGAACAGGGCCGGATTAACAAATTCTGGGCCCCTGGGCACAAAGACATCATGGCCCCCTCCCACCCCTCTTCCTATCAACTCCAGAGGCGGACACTAGGCTACTTAATTTACTTTTATATAGAAAGTAAAAATACTTTAAGTATTCGTATTTTATCAGTGTTTTTCTTTGAAAACATACATTCCTAAGCATATTATCTTAATTTTTACTCCACTACATTCCATAATTTCAAGTTTTTGGTTTATATTTAATCTCTAAGTACATTAAACATCTAGTTTTTTTTACTTTTACTTAAGTAAAAAGTACTTTCGTACTTTTACTCCAGAAAAGTAAAAGTGCACAATAATTATGTAATTAGGTATTAAATTAATTTTAATATACAATATAAAAGGAATACACAGTATGATTCTATGCCTTAGAATGTACTTGTTCGGAGTTCGTTTTTTATTCTTGCCATTTGCGAAAACGAGTCAAAAAAGTCTTAGGCAGGGGCGTTGCTAGACATAAAGCTCTACTGGGGCACAGGCCCCCCATTTTATGCTGACTTTTTTGAAAGCCTGCTGTGTGCAAGAAGTGTGCAACACTTCTATACAATATCTTTTGCTTAACCCACTATTCTACAGTGCAACAGTTACTGCGAAAGATATACAAGTGTAATCTTCATCATACCTGACATTATTAACATGTTTGGAGGCATAAATGGCAGAGCATGTTTGGAAATAATGACAGCAGAGAAATATTTTCTACATTATACAATGACAGCAATTTTATCATTTTATGACTGCTATACTAAATAATCTCAGTCATAGTTACTGCTACCTGTTATGTAAGTTAGTGTCCTAGAGTTAAATATTAGTAAACTAAATATTAAATTCATTTGAAAATACAGAACAGTATAACACATACATGTGTTGATTTTCTCAGCAACAATGCAATTCTATAGATTTGACAAGAGGTTTCCCTGAGATTTTTCCTCTAATGTTTGAGACATGACAGGGTGAGGATGTAGTTTGTCTTGCTTTCTTCTTCCCTTTCCCTGCTTTGCACAAAACATTTCTGATGTACATCTACAGAAGCCAATAATGATCGAGTAATCAAAATGATTATCATTATTAATTAAAAAATTACTTTACTCTCGTCATGTTTTCATAAGCTAACTCACTCGCGTGTCGTCACCTTTTGAATGCGGTTGTGCGCTGATGAACGCAAAGACGCGCGCGGACATGGATATGTGCGTGCACGCGTCAATGCGACTGGTTCGTCGCTTTATTGGGTAACTACATTGCATATAGACCCGTTTTTGCCGCGATTATCTTTGCAAAGGATTGCACTAGTTAACTGTCCCAGTAAAAGGGGTCTAGCGAAGCCCCTGGTCTTAGTGCAAAAAACACACTGTCAGAAGTCGCTCGTCTTTTATACCCCACAAAGACGGGTCATTTATATTTCCACAGGTTATGTTGAGCTGTTGGCACTAACCTCTGGGACCGTGTCACATGTAACACTGCTTGCTTCAGGTGGTGGCAAGAGACTCTCGGGCGGCTCGGGCTCGCAAACGGGGTGGTCTCACAATCAGCCCCATTGCTAACATTAGTAACAGGTGCCTTCTCTAACGAGCAACTAGCAACCTCCTTTTTAAAAAAGCTGTCGATAGAAGGCACACTTTGTAAAAGTGCTGCTCCTCTCGCTTCTTTCTCCTTTTTTTTGCTTTCGTTTAATGTTTCCGGTAGGAATGCGTCGATCCATTATGTTTTCTGGTTTTACGGTCTAGCTACGTTTTTTTTCTTAATTTTGTCACGAATTGACATTAAACCCGCCCTCCCATACCATTGTACCAATCGTAAAGGGCATGTCTTCTGGTAGAAAATATTCACACTATTTAATTGGTCAATTTGTCACGCTTATACAGTGAGTGTGTAAACATTGGATTGTTGACTTGCACATTTTAATTTATTTTAGTGGCATAAATGCACATTACATCAAAATAAGTTTTTTGTACAAAATGTGTTTTGTATTTGATGTCGTTGTGCAAAAAAAAAAAAAAAAGTAAAAAAAATGCACGTTACATGACATGTCGTCGGGGGCCCCCTGGTGGCCGGAGGCCCCGGGGCAACTGCCCCATTTGCCCATATGGTAATCCGGCCATGGGCTTGAAACCGAAAAACGATAAAGAGGAAACCAAGGCCAAAAACCAAAACACCGTAAGAAATTATGCCAATTATTAGTACCATTGCATTTATGGCTATGACTGTGTACAAACTTTACTAGGGTGTGACGGATCACAAAACTCACGGTTCGGATCACATTACAGTTTTTGAGGCATGGATCGGATGATTTTTCGGATCAGCAAAAAAGGGGTGGGAAAAATAAAGAAATTACAAATATTTATAAAAAAAGAACAAAGTTGCACATTAATAAGGTCTGAAATTAGCATTAGGTCCAGAAATAAAATCAAATGAATAATAACACTGTCTTTATTGTATAAATTAAATATAATTATTATTTTTTTAGAGCTACAGAAGTGATTTTCTCTTTGTCTTGTGTTGATTAATTAACATTAATGACACAGACTTAAGTAGGTTAATTGAGGTTACTGTCTCTTTAAGAACAAATAAGCACAGACTGGTTTCTAACTTTAATCATTACATACACTTAAGATATAATCAAATGTTTTTATTAGAAAAAATATTTTGGAGATCATTTACTTTGTATGTGCCCTGTCAAGAACAGAAAGATTTTATGTCCGTTTGCTTTTTAAAACTCGTCTCTCCATGTATGCACTACTGAGGGCACTTAAACATGCACACACAGACGGACGGCGAATTCCAAACAACACAGCAAACAGTTGCTCCACATAAAAACATTACGTTGTTTTTCATTGCTCTATTCGCCAAATGTATGTTAATGGACTACAGTATGAGCAATCAATCACATTCAGCAGCAAGTGCGTCTGTGTACAGAAAGATGCTCACTTTAGCGCCTTTTTGCGGTTAAATTGTTTAAAATCACTTGAATGTTAGCATTTGCAAGCCTTTGAAACACGTGCAAATTATAAACTTTCCCTACTTAAATTTGCGTATTAATCCGCGAATTGCATGCAAGCCGATCCGTGATTCGTACTGATTCAAAAATAACCCAGCCAGCCATTTTAAGAGTAAGGGTAAAAAGTGTTAAGCAACTATCCCAAGTTATTACTCGCTTTATAAATGTGTGAATTAATCAATAAATCTATATTTCAGTTATAATGTAAAGGTAGCTTTTGACACAGGTGTACTTCAGTCCTCAAGTGGAAAAATTACCCATTTTTTTATTTATGAAATACAGGCGAACTGTTAGATTATTAACTGGGGAGCATTTGCAGACACACACACACGCACACAAGGACAGACATAACAGAAATCCAATTACCATCTCCTGTTCATCTGAAATGATTGGATAGGTAACTATACTTCATACTGCTATTTGATTAATCACCCTTTTGTTACCAGAATATATTATGCGGGGTCACTAACTTCATTACTGAGACGCTGGGTCAACCGCATGCATTGTGTGAGAGCAGGATGCTAGACTGCTTAACATAACAGACTTCTTCATGAAAGATTGTGCACGTGTGCATGTGATGTGTATTATGAGCTCAGCTGTAACTGTTCCTGTTCTCCTGAAGTACAGACCGGTTGGCCACTGTATTTCCGATTGTGACTGCTCTTTTCCAAAGGAAAGGGTCACACAGTCTGGTGAGCAACACGACTCCAATCTGCTGCATGCAGACGTTGCCAGATCCACTGATCTTAAGCCAGTTTTACAATGACTTTGATTTGGTGGAAATCGAAGTAAATGTTCAGAAAAGCATGAAAATCTGGACACCATTTAAATTACATTTACTTCAACCAAAACTCACAATTCTCAGGAAATGCAATATTTTGTCTGGTATTCAACAAAAGTGGCACTGCAGCCTGAAATCTGGTAAATTGTGTTTAATTCAACCTACTAGTTTAAGTTTTGACTTAATAAAAAACAAGTTAAGGTTGTTTAACTTAATTTGGTAAGTTAAAGTAACATAAAAATATATGTTGATATGATATAATTTTTTACAGTACACTGTAAAAAAAAGGTTGGTTCAACTTATACCCTGTTTGCATTAAAATGTAACTTTTTTTAATCAACTTCACAACATTTTTGAGATAACTAATTTTTTTAATTTGAATTAATTAAGGCAACCAGGTCACTTTCCTTTTATAAGTTGAACCAACAAATCTTTTTTATAGTTCATAATATAGGTTGTAAACCTTCATTCAATAGCTTTATGTTAGCAAAAAAAAAAACGAAATTTAGCTCCCGTTTCGAACATTTTGAATCTTATTTGCGATTTTTGCAACCTGGCGCAGCATTTTTTAATTTCTTTAAAAAACAATATCAGTGAATAATGCCTTAAAGGGGACATTTTCACAAGACTTTTTTAAGATGTCAATTAAATCTTTGGTGTCCCCAGAGTACCAATGTGAAGTTTTAGCTCAAAATACCATAATAGATAATGTATTATAACATGTTAAAATTGCCACTTTGTAGGTGTGAGACAAAATGTGCTGTTTTTGTGTCCTTTAAAATGCAAATGAGCTGACCTCTGCATTAAATTTCAGTGTTGTTGTTGGATAGTGCAGATTAAGAGGCAGTATTATCCCCTTCTGACATCACAAGGGGAGCCACATTTCAATTACCTATTTTTTCACAAGCTTGCATGCAATAAAGATGCTAAGTTAAATAACCGAATAGACATTTTTGAGTGAACCATCGCTTCGTTATTTCAATTAGTAAAAATACTAACTACTAAAGCACGTTTACCACACATACATTGCATTCACTCAGTGCAATGAGCTGTGGTCTGAATATCTGTAGCGAGTACAAAGACAATCAATGGCAGACACACCATTAATCAGCTAATGTAGCTTCATCAGACCATTAATTCTTTGTCATTTTAAAAGTCACAGGACAGGTTTTTACCATCACACTGCACACACAAATGTAGCTGTAGAGCAAATACGGGACCCTTTTTCTTTTATAAAGGTCTTACTTCAATATGACGACACTGTATTTATCAGTTTATTTGGCTACCGCAGGGACTTGTGTAACATTTGTACATTGTGTACTTCTCTAAAGTGAAGACTTTTATTACCTTGCTTTTACAATGCTCAAACAGTGACTTGCATGTAATATGACATCAGGGAGTCCTTATACACTTTTTTCTCCATCATCCGTATTGCACTTCATTATAGCTCTAAAACTGTGATATATTCGCATTTTTGTCTTTACAAATTAAAAGTTTATGAATCTATAACTTACTTGTAAACTCTATACATTAATGTCAAGTAGAAAGAGTGATGTTCCTAGAACCTACTGTAGGCAACTTCACTCCTGGAGTGAGCTGTAGACGTAGGTGGAGTGGGTTTTTAACTAATTAAAAAACTGAGATTTTACAATTTATGCATGAATATAGTGTGGAAATGTTCAAAACATTACTTATGCCATCATCCATCCCTAACCCCAGAGCAAACCACTAAACTTTTTATTTTAAACATACGGTATATTACACCACCACCACCAGCCTGCACAGAGGTAACAAGGCATGATGGATCCATGTTCTCATTCTGTTTATGCCAAATTCTGACTCTACCATCTGAATGTCTCAACAGAAATCGAGACTCATCAGACCAGGCAACATTTTTCCAGTCTTCAACTGTCCAATTTTGGTGATCTCGTGCAAATTGTAGCTTCTATTTGTAGTGGCGATGAGTGGTACCCGGTGGGGTCTTCTGCTGTAGCCCATCCGCCTCAAGGTTGTGCGTGTTGTGGCTTCAGAAATGCTTTGCTGCATACCTCGGTTGTAACGAGTGGTTATTTCAGTCAAAGTTGCTCTTCTAACAGCTTGAATCGGTCTGCCTATTCTCCTTTGATCTCTAGCATCAACAAGGCATTTTCGCCCACAGGACTGCTGCATACTGGATGTTTTTCCCTTTTCACACCATTCTTTGTAAACCCTAGAAATGGTTGTGCGTGAAAATCCCAGTAACTGAGACTCGTCTGGGACCAACAACCATGCCATGCTCAAAATTGCTTAAATCACATTTCTTTCCCATTCTGACATTCAGTTTGGAGTTCAGGGGATTTTCTTGACCAGGACCACACCCCTGAATGCATTGAAGCAACTGCCATGTGATTGGTTGATGGTGGAAGATGATTATTTTAAGTTAATTTGATCCTTGTAGTTAATCTTTAAGTGTTTAAACTGGTTAAACTTTTGTGTCTTATGTTTCTTTTGTAACATGCTGCAAAAATAAAGTTTAAATTGGCATCCTTACCTCCATAAGGAGCTCTCAGTCACACTGCCGAGGTTGAAGTCATAAAGTTTGGTCAGCATTAGGATCACCTGTAAAAAAAGAAATAACATTCGAATTATGCTGTGGCATATGGTTGTAATATAAAAGAGCTCAGATGCAAAAAGTGCGTCTGAAATGTTGTCTTGTAAGTAAGCATTTTTTAATGGATTCTGCCAACAAAGCATCTTTTGCACCTGAGCTCCTCAAATAAAAAAATACAAAATCGGATGAATGGCATCACTGTGTACTAATGTATCAGATGCAGTGTGACCTGGAATAGCGGCACAAATAAACGCATCTGTCCTGTGCAATGTGGAACCACGAAAGACTAAATGCATTCAAGTTTTTTGTACTTTGATGTCAGACATTTTAGTTTTATATACAAAAAATATGCCATTTGCATCAATCATTTATTTTGTTTGCTAGATAAAATACAGCATATTTTATTGTCAATGAAAAATTAAGAAAATAAATTGATATTTTAAATTAATCATGAATATGGAAAAAATGTAAAATAGTGGGAATTAAAATTAAAAAATTAAATTGTATTTTTATGCCAAAATGAAACCCTCTCATCAAATTATTCGAATCACTATTGATTTACCCATTATAAAATCTGATTGATAAATCAATGTGTAAAACAACACAATTTCTCACATCCTGTTGCTCTTCATCTCAATGTGAAATGCCATTAAATGATGCATCAGACTTCCTCCTTTATATCCTAATAATTCATCTCCTCATTATTTAATCATATCACGCCGAATCTATTTACGGCACTGTAAATATCCTTTATAATGTTTTAAAGGTGCACAAGCGCTAACTAGGTCAGTCAAACTCCTTGAGGAAAATCAGAGACAGGAAGACAGGGAGAGAATTCATGCCTAGAGCAAATAAAGTAGATTCATATAAACGTACAATCTATTCATGCTCCTGCAGAGATTTCATACCTATATAAACCTCAAAGACCTTTGAAGAAATACTGATCATTATGAGGGAAGAGTTCATTGATTCTTTCAGAACTTTGTCACGATAACTACAGTGCTCGTCAGTTACTAACCTTCCACTGAACATCTTCTTTTGTGTTAACGGAGAATAAAAAGTAAGTGATGAAAATTTTTATTTCTGGCCCACCGCCCTTTTAAATGTAAGGCTTTTCTGCAACTACTGTAAACTGGTTAGATAGGACTATTACACAGTAGTCGACAGGATTCACCAACACTACAAGGTGTGAACATGTGCAGTTGGCAGGAAAATCCGATAGCATCCTTAGAGATATGCTGATCAAACTCTTTAGTCCACTAACATCTGGTAAGTCTAGACAGTAAATACACAAAGCAGACCTGAATTTTGCTGTTAATGAGACAAGTACAAGTTTTCGCAAGCCTTTGCTCGGGGAAAACAATAGAAACGTCTAAGCCATCCCAGCATTCAAAGCAATTGTATGATGAAATCCTTATAAGTTATACAGAATAAAGCACTTTTCCATGTACGCCAGTACTGTAGTTCCCAGAAAACACTTTGAAGGCTTTAGGTAAAAATGAGAAATATGCTTTACTTCTGAGTTTTAAATGCCTGTAGACTCTTGAAATACCATTCTGGCATCTACATACATATATATGTATAATATACACTATATTGCCAAAAGTTTTGGGACACCCCTCCAAAATCGTTGAACCCAGGTGTTTAAATCACTTCCGGTGAAAGAAACTCTTAATGCTTAATCATACCAAGACATTTGGACAATTTCATGCTCCCAATTTTGTGGGAACAGTTTGGGGATGGTCCCTTCCTCTTTCAACATGACTATGCACCAGTGCACCCAGCAAGGTCCACGAAGACATGGATGAGCGAGTTTGGTGTGGAGGAACTTGACTGGCCTGTACAGAGTCCTGACCTCAACCCAATAAAACATCTTTGGAATGAATTAAAGCAGAGACTACGAGCGAGGCCTTCTTGTTCAACATCAGTGTCTGACCTTACACATGTTATTTTAGAAGAATGACCCAACTACGCACATTCATAGCGAATAATAATACATATGAAAAGTTCCAATCAGGATTCAGGCCCCACCATAGCACAGAGACAGCGCTGCTTAGAGTTACAAATTACCTCCTTTTAACATCCGATCATGGTGAAAGACTAGAAAACTATGTTGGCATCAGTGGTCAGGCGTTAGCCTGGTTTAGATCTAACCAATCGAGATCACTTTGTTTATGTAAATGAGGAAGAGTCATATCACTCCCCCGTTAAATACGGCGTACCACAGGGATAGGTTTTAGGCCCTATCCTATTCTCGTTATATATGTTACCTCTAGGAGACATTATCAGGAAACATAACATAAGTTTTCACTGCTGTGCGGATGATACTCAGCTTTACATCTCGTCACATCCTAGCGAAACCCACCAGTTTGCTAAGCTAACAGACTGCATTAGTGATATTAGGGACTGGATGGGAGACAACTTTCTTATGCTAAACTCCAATAAGACAGAGATACTTATTATTGAACCAAATCGCTCCAAACATAATATGTCAGATTACAAGTTGCCCATAGATGGCTGCACGGTGGTGCCATTTTCCACGGTTAAGAATTTAGGCGTAATGTTCGACAGCAATCTATCTTTCAATAGTCATATCTCCAACGTCTGCCGCACAGCATTCTTCCATCTTAGAAATATCTAAAAAATACACCATATGCTGTCTGCATCAGATGCAGAAAAGCTTATCCATGCTTTTATGACCTCTAGAAACGAGATTTACGTTGGAGACGATAACTCGCGCCATTGTTTACTTTGCGGTTTGTACCTTTTGCATATCATTAACATGTACTAATACACACTTACACACCAAAGGAAATGTAAAGTCGTGAATGAGACCATGTGTGCCCTTTAAGTAGGGCTATTAAAAAACACAAAACAGAAATTAACAACAACAACAAAAAATAATAAATAAATAGAAAAAGAAAAAAACTGCAGTGTGAAGTGTCAACTTTTAAACCAAATTTTCCATATAGACATGATAGACATATCGAAAATCACTTATCACAAATTACATTTAATCATAATGCCAATACTGTGTGTTATGCTTACTGTGTACTCTTTTTCATAGCTTGCTCTGAAAACTTAGAGAGGCGTTATTATGAGCATCGTTGGCTATTGTATGATAAATTGCTTGTGAAGATCCTCTTTTGTAAGTCACTTCGGATGAAACTGTCTGCTAAATGACCACATGTAAATGCGCTTAAAGGAGAATTACAAAAGACTAGCTGGATGGAAAGTGATATTGGAGACAGAAAACCCACACATTTATAACCAATTAAAACAATATTCACAGTCATGTTTGCACCATTACAATGAGACAAAGGCAAAGAATGATTATAAACCTAGAATATTTATTTAAAAGTTTTATTGCAAAACACCTGAGGAACATTTCTACATTGTCAGAATAAAATGGCCAAAAAATGGTCCCAAGTTGTAACTGTGGCAGCCCCCTTTAAAAAGGTCCTAATATGTACAGTTTTACACAGATGTGAGTACATTTGGTTAGCCTGGGTGCCAGCCGACCTTAGCCCCGCCCACCACAATTTGAAAAACGGGGAAGATCGGTCTGGGGATTTACCGTTGAGGAGCTACTATGCGAATACCAAAACCGGCCGACAAATCAAATTGTGAGGGCGGGCTTTATACGATGATGGACAGATGATCAACAGTAACGTATCAACCACGTCACCAAAGGAGCGCGTGTGTTCAATCTGTTTACAATGAAATGGCTGCCGCTGGTGAATTCAGATGTGTGGATTCTGACATTGAGTCTGTTCTAAACGATATCGACAGAGCATTGATTTAAAAAGAGGAACAGAGAAACGCGATCAAGGCATTTGTTTATGTTTTCGCCGTCCTTCCTATGGAGGACAAAGTTAAAGAAGCAACTGAAATGGGTATCATGGCGATGCAACTCGGCGTGCACGACGAGATGGATATAATTAGCGGTCGTTGCCAGCTTCTTTTCGGAAGCCTGGAATCGTGACTGCTGAATAAGTGGAGGGACATGCTAGGCTCCGATATTTTTCAAGCCAACGTAATGGGTAGCTATCGTCGTGGATGAAGTTCACCTAACGTACAAATGGTAAGAGATAGTCTTACTGTATGACTTAGTAAATACTTAATGTTGTGATATAAATGAAATGTTGTGAACATAGTAGGTGTTGATGTACCTTCGCTAACTCAGACTTAGTATAATTACAATGATGTTAGTATCATTGTAGCGAAATTACTAGTAGTTCGGTCAGGCTGCTAAAGACGCCATTTCAACATCACACACTCCGTTGCTCTGATTGGTCGTATGTCTATCCAATTGAGTGCAGAGGCATTTTTCGGTTGAGACACGCCTCATAATTTTAGCTCAATGGAGGGGTATCAGACTCAAATTCTGACTAGAATTGAGTATGACAACGTCAGGCTAACATTTGGTACCAGTATGCACCTCTGATATGTCATATTTAGGTGCAAAGGTTGACTTTTTGAAAGAGTACCACCCAAGTGGCAAATAGGGACCATTTTTTGACCATATTATTTCTGACAGTATACTTAAGAAATCTGAGATTGCCATCTTTATAAATATTAAGTTTACTATTTTATCTACAACAATGTAATAGTGGCACAACAATGTACTATATATTAGGAATCCCCCCTCTCTATACATATCCAGCTTCAAAAACTCTCTTCTGTCATTGAAGTTAGCTGCTGATAGCATCATGCTGTGGACCTTCATTCCTCATCTGCATGGACTACGACTCTTGTTTAAAGAAATAATGGATGGTGCAATACACAGGGAAAACACTGCAAGGCAGCCTTCTGGGAAACTTGGACAAATCCCAAACACAAAGACTTCAAATGATATCCATTGAAAGCCCAAATTATCTCAATGGACATAAAAAAGTGGATCAATTTGATGTATCTTGAAAACCCTGCCATCCGAAAACATACCAGTCAGTCTGAAGTCAGCAATTTGAATTGAACGATAAAAAATAAAATTCTGATTTACATATTTTTAAAGACAGCAAACAAGTTTCTTTACTTGTGTATTGTTCATACATGAGTAAAGAGTCAAATCCATTTGTATTTTTCCTCAAAACAACCCTAAACCTCAGATTTAGCTCGCCTCATTTACACGGGATTTGGAATTTATTCTTTCTGTGCTTTGACTGGGCTCATTAAATACAGCGATGTTCATAGCCCCATGCCAGATCTGTTGTTCTTATAAATATTACTTAAGTATGCCGTATTATGTGCATAAACACAATTGCACGTACAGCCATGTAAACAGATGGCCTAATAGCCCAGCATGACTTTCAATGCAGACATCTGGTATAAAGTAGTTGTTTTGCGCAGTATACCCTGTATTTACAGTCCAAACACTTCCAAAAAGCTTGTTGTGTTACAGAAACACTATATCAGGCAATTCCCTATAGTGTCAGTCTGGAGAAGATCATTCCCAGTGAAAAATAATACTTTGCACCACAGCAGGTGTTGCCAACCAAATTGTCCCGGTCTTGGATGCTGAGAGCAATTCGGACGCAATTTCAAAAGTGGGAGAAGGCTGTGAAAGCTATAAGGCGATCAACGTAAGACTTACTGACTATCTTAACAAACACTGACATGCCATCTTTAGCACTGCCAAAACCAAACCGCCCTTAACTTAGATTTGCTGTAGTTTATTTTTCACAGCAAAACTCAAGACACTTTCTCTATATTCCCAATTTATAACAGTCACATTTCTTGGATAAACCTAATGTAGGAATATATGGATGCCAGAAAACCAAGAAAATGTACCCTAAGAAGGTATGAAAGACAAAGGTGTGAGAAGAGGGATAACTCTTATTTGTGATCTATTTGCTGGGGCATTAAGTGTAAGTTTGTAACCCTAGTAACGTGAATGGCGCAAATGGCGTCTCAACCAGGGGGCAGTTGTAGCCTAATGGAGGGGGCAGTCATAGCCTAGTGGGGGCCAGTCTTGGCCTAGTGGGGGCCAGTCGTTGCCTAGGGGGGGCCAGTCATAGTCTAGTGGGGGCCAGTCGTAGCCTAGTGGGGGCCAGTCTTAGCCTAGTGGGGGCCAGTCTTAGCCTAGTGGGGGCCAGTCGTAGTAAAGTGGATGCCAGGCATAGCTTAGTGTGGGCCAGTCGTAGCCTAGTGGGGGCCAGTTGTAGTAAAGTGGGCGCCAGTCGTAGCCTAGTGGGGGCCTGTCGTAGCCTTTGGGGGCCAGTCGTAGCCTAGTGGGGGACAGTCATAGCCTAGTGGGGGATTGTTTTCCCCGAGAAAAGGCTTGATAAAACTTGTACTTCTCTCATTAAGGCTATGACTGTTTGTAACCCTAGTAACGTGAATGGCGCAAATGGCGTCTCAACCAGGGGGCAATCCCAGCCTAATAGAGGGGGCAGTCATAGCCTAGTGGGGGCCAGTCGTAGCCTAGTGGGGGCCAGTTGTAGCCTAGTAGGGGCCAGTCGTAGCCTAATGGGGCCAGTCGTAGCCTAATGGGGGAGAGTCGTAGCCTAGTGGGGGCCAGTCGTAGCTTTGTGCGTAGAGTTAGGCTTGTAACCTGAGAGTTCCCGGTCCTAGTCTCATGGTCGGCAGGTTGCGACTAAGATGCCCTTAACCCCAATTGCTCCCTGGACACTGAAGGGATAGCTGCCCACTGCTCTGGATGTGTGTTCACGACTTACAGTGTGTGTGTTCACTACTCAATGGGATGGGTAAATACAGAAGTCACATTTCGAGTATGTGTTCTGTACAAACATGTCACTTTCGCTTTTAACTATCAATGTGAGTAAACTCATACGCGGGGACACACATCAACTATGCTGAGTGTAGCTGTGTCTAGTCATAGTTTCAGATATTCAAATATTTTTCAAATAACTCTTTTAGGTCCAGCTGGTGCAAATGGCCCCTTGGGGTCTAAAGACAAGTTTTCTGTCAAGTACCGTAGCAAAGATTATACATGATATAATGCATTATACAAAACAACTGTCAAGAGAAAGCAGAACGCCAATTTAGCTCAGTTAACACACCATTCATCTGAATTTGTTCAGGTTACTGGGTCAAACTGCAAATTGTTGGGCCAAAGTACAATTTCTAGCATGCATGCTGCTAAGGTTAAGCATTGTGCCAAGTACTTGTGTGAGGCTACGTGAGGAAAGAAAACTAAGGTAGGAAAGACAAATGAAAGGTCTCCAAACCTTTTAGCATCTCCGAGCCCAAGAGTAAGATAATAAATCATGTTTTTTTGTGTCTCTACACATGGAGGTACACTGGCAGGTACATAACACTTCAGTTTCCTGGTATTTCTATGTATTTGTTTAACTGTCTTGTTTAACTTGGTTGGTGTGTGAGGTCAATTACTCAGTCCTAAAAGTCTTATCTAAATGATGGTGGGCTCATAGGAGCTCTTATATCTGCTATATATGGGGAGCGTTGTGGGTGGCCTTCATACTTCCAACTACTCTCAGATGAAATCCCACAGTAGTGGGCATATGTTGCATTACGGAGCATGCCAATTAAACAAGGTAATGTTTCTGAATGCCATTGGTCCACATGAGTATCTGCAGAACAGGTGGAGTCAATCACATTATCTTAATGTTTTATATTGTATGCATTTATGGAGCCACTACATTGTGTTCAGGGCTTGACATTAACAGATATAGACATTAATAGATTTCAGCTGTGGGGGTAAGATCCCACTCCCACTAACCACTTTGGCTGGTTGAACAGAATCTTAGTTTTCTTTAAAGTCATGTGAAATAATATACAATGCACAATGCGACGGTACGAAACTTTAACAACTACCATGTGCACTCCCTGCACCCAGCGCAATGTATAAGGCTTATTTACCAGATTTTGCTTTTTCAGGTTTTTTGGAAAGTCAAAAAACACAAAAAAACTGCCTTGCGACTGTTCTCAGTGTCACAAAGTAGCCATTTATCATGACAAAATAATTCATTATATTATACTAGATGTTTTCCCAGTGCCCTGTTTTTGGAGGGCTTGTACAAGACTAAAATAGGATTCAATTTTCTTCTCTCTCATGTGTCTCACGCACCAGCTGGACATTTATGACCGAGGGGTTTGGGACTGAGAGACCCATCAGGGATATCTCAACAACACATACATTTCACTTTTTATGGTGGTCCTGTAGTAGGCGGAGCTAACGAACAAAGCTGGATTTGCATTATAAAATTACACAAACAAAAATGCCTGAGGGACAAGGTCCAGGGGAGTATTCAGAAAATACAAAATGTAATTTTGCGTCTTGATTTTGCAGGGCATAAGGGGACACTGAGAAAGAACAGCTGTTTGCCCAGAGGTGTGGGTGCAGATGGTCTTGAATTACGTGTCGAAACAACAGCATCACACTGTTTGTAGACCTTGAGGACACCTTGCGCTTGGAACACATTTCGGCACTGGAGAAAAGAGTTTATTTGTAACAGTGGAGATGAGGCTCAATAACACCTTTATCAGATAACCCCAGACTTTCATATCGCACACCACCTCTATGGGTGAAATTACTGGAAACTTTCTATGGGATCTTAGTCTGGGAAGTTTTGGAAATATTCCAAATTGGAAACTTAACAAGAATTTATGATATAATTATAGATTGTATTTAATAAGCTTAATCATTTCAGTTAAAAGGGATTTAAGATTTGAAGGTGATGTTTTACTGACAAATGTCAAGAGTGTATTATTGTTGCCCAAAGTAGCCTACATTAATATGATATGCGAACCTCTCAGCTCGCGGGTTTCCCTTGATTTTGGACAAAACTGGGAGGTGTGCATTCACGTATGCGCTATAAATTTCTCTCTGCTCTTGCCCAGAGACTGTGCACACACTTTAAATCTCTTCAATCACTTCCATGCAATTGTTTTATCTTTCCTGAAGTGGCATGTATGCGCTCAGACCAAGCGTGCCGCAGAAGCCCTGAAAAGTGAAGCCAAAACGTCTCGATCGCCCCCCCAGTGACTGGTCCTAGTATAGGTCATAAACCCCGCCTCCCCCATGTTATTCAATGGGACTTGAGACCAACAAAGCAATTTAAATACACTTCAATGATCTTTTTTCCAAAGCTGGTTTCTGTCATTTACTTTAGTTTTTATCACACTGATGTAAATTCAAGTGTTTGATTTTAAAGAAACAGTATGTAAGTAATGTATATCAATAAATCATAAAATGGCCCTGATATGTCACTAGACATTAAGAAATCATTTTCATTTCAAATACTTATATCACTGACAACAGGTGTCCGGACAGGATATTGTCATTTAAAAAGTGGAGTTGCAGCCCTCAACTGATGTTTATGTTGTCATTTTGTGTATTGGCCACCAGTTGTGTGATTGCAGTTCCAGTTTTAGCCACAAGTTTTGTGATTGCAATACCAGTTTTGGCCACAATCCTACATACTGTTCCTTTAAAATAAGTTTGGTTTTAGTTAGTTATTTAATGCTATACAAACTGTGGTGTCACGTCATGATTGACAGCTGTGATATGCGCATTCTGTGAGAGCGAGGGCATGGCCTTGATTTTGCGGCTTTACCTCCTGCTTACTACTGCGCAGGACTGGTCCCGAAATCACTGGGGGCTTCACTTTTCACAAACGAAAGAGAGCGAATGGGCATCGTCCAATATTTTATAGTCTATGGCTTAGACTGCGTCACGTGCATTCGCAATCCATCAACCCTCAAGCTTTCTATGGTAAATAAGGGAGTTGTAGTTTCCCAGTTTTGCCTTATACGCATTGTTCATTATTTCGCATAAATTTTAAGAAAACTACAAAAAAAATATATTCAACCTGTCAAAGTGGCTAGTGGTCTTACCCGCCACATTGGAAATCTACCCGCATTTGGCGGGTGTTAATGTCAAGCCCTGAATATAACATATACAAACATAAATAAACATCCTGATACTTACGCTCATCATGGATTTATTTAATCAAAAATCCTTAAGAAATTAAAATTAAGTTCTAATATTGATGCTTTCTGAAGGATTTTTAAAAATAAATGCAGGCTTGATGAGCATAAAAGATTTCTTTCAAAAACATAAAAAATAGTAATGTGTCCAAACTTCTGGGTGGTACAGTAATTCTGTATGATAACAGAAGACTGACTAGCAGAATGTAGAAGAAAGAGCATCACGGCTTGAGCTAACTACATGAAAACTAGCCCCATACATTTTCAATGAAATAGTGCTAGCTTACATTTATATATCTGATTTACTGGCTTTAAGAAATTATCTGTGCAAGTTATGGAAGAATGCAAGTATGTGACTGAGGAATGTGAAATTAAAAATTATGCTAAAAGATTTTTTTTAACTACATTTAAAGGACAAGTTCGGTATTTTACACTTAAAGCCCTGTTTTCAGATTGTTTATGATGAAATAGAACGGTTTTGACTGAAATTTCGACATATGCGGCTGCCTCGAGAATTTTCGGGTGTTTGTTGTTTCACCTCCCACCTCTACAATGGGTGTATAGGTGCACAGGAACAATCCTTCCTAAAATGCATTAAACTTTCGTTTACAAAGACGTGAAACTCACAGAGTGGTCAGTGGTGTTCACTGATATGCTCACACAAAAATCGCTGCAAAATACGCATTCCAACAGGTTTTATCGTAGTTTTTGTCCAACTCCATTGACTTGTATTAGACCGGGAACATTGTTTCTATTCTTGCAATTAGGAAAGGCGGATTATCGCCACCAACTGGGCTGGAGTGTCTATTATTTAAGCTCTCAACGGAAGAATGTACGGGTGTGAGGCGTTTGGAAAAATAGGTCCACAAGTTTACAACGAATGCTAAAACACCTGTTGGAAAGCATCTTTTGCAGCTATTTTTGTGTGAGCATATCATTGAACACCCCTGACCACTCGTTGAGTTTCACGTCTTTGTAAACGAAAGTTTAATGCATTTTAGGAAGGATTGTTCCTGTGCACCTATATACCCATGGGAGGTGAAACAACAAATACCCAAAAATTCTCGGGGCAGCTGCATATGTCGAAATTTCAGTCAAAACCGTTCTATTTCATCATAAACAATCTGAAAACAGGGCTTTAGGTGTAAAATACCAAACTTGTCCTCTAAGTTCCCTGTTGTAGGCATCTACGATTTTTTTCCCAATTCCCAGTTTATTCTCATTAATTCCCGTAGAAAATTTTCAGCCTTGAAAATTCCCATAATTTTGCAACCCTACCTCTGAGGTACTACAATAAACTCTTAAGTACAAAGGTGTACTTTTTTGTCAGAGGACTGCCCATGTCAGCTAGGGACCCTTTTTTTTTTACAGTATACTGGCTGATCAAAAACTTTACACTTATTGGAAGCTAAGTAAGTAAGAAAACACAGGATAAAAAGCTTTACTAAATTTATTATAAGTGACCCACACAGAAAAAACCTATAATAAATAAACATTATGACCATCAAAGAATTTGCTTAAACTGTAAATGACGTTAAAAGTCAGTGTATGAATGAGTGAGTCAATGGGTGAATGTGAGGCAACTTGTAAAGCACTTTGGATGGCCAAAGGTCTGTTAAAAGCGCTATTTAAATGCAGTCCATTTACCATTTACCATTTACAAGCATGACTTGTGTGTATATTATATAAACTGCTGAGAGCTGTCAGCTTTGCACATCTTTCTCTTACTTTCTGCTGCTTGTCCTTGGCTTGAAAAGCTCAAGGACGAAAGTTCTAAAGCATAACTCGCACGCACAAATACAGACACAAATAAACGCCATCTCCTGTGGCTCTGGAGGTCACACAAACAACACACAGAGAATACTAAACTCAATGCGGCCTTAAGGGTCAGCTGAAAACTTTATTGACAAACAGATTGACTGGTAGCCATAAAAATGACAAAAATGTGTAATGTGTGTTTACTCCTGTAAACGCTAGATTTTGAAATACCATAATAACATTTTCATTTATAGTATTGAAATGAATGCCGCTATGCTTTATTAAAACTTTTCTTAAAGGTGCAATGTGGGACTTTCAAAATGATTGCTTGACAAAAATGCATTTAAGTATGCATAACTATATTATCAGTGGTGTATAAGACCTTACATAATGAACTTTATTGTTTTTATTACCTTAAAATTATGTTTTTATCTTCATACACGCGGGTTTCCTTACATGGAAGTAGCCGTCACGTTTCTACAGTAGCCCTTGTCTCAGACTATGGTATGTTTGTCCTGTGGCAGCTACCGTAGCTTGTCATTGCTTTGAAATTGAGGTTA
This sequence comes from Misgurnus anguillicaudatus, assembly GCF_027580225.2. Taxonomy (NCBI): domain Eukaryota; kingdom Metazoa; phylum Chordata; class Actinopteri; order Cypriniformes; family Cobitidae; genus Misgurnus; species Misgurnus anguillicaudatus. Next base: position 10,333,365 of record NC_073339.2, on the reverse strand, counting down.
GTTGCAATTCGCAAACTCAATGCTAGATGCCACTAAAAACGCACATTATACCTTAAATGCAATCAAAGTAACAAAGAGTGTCACCAGCATTAGAGATTTAAGCAGACGAGATATCATATTCCTCTGACAAGTCTGTCTATATTGGCATATACTGTAGTGAACAGATGAAAACATATGGAGATAACAACATAAACATGACAACAACTGTAGGTCAAAGCAAGCATTTTAATGTAAACAAGACACCAACATTACAGTTTGACAGACAACTAAACAGGAATGACTGGCAGCGCATGAGATTAAAAAAATGAAATAGAAATTAGATTAGTTTCTAACTTTGCATCTCAATCTGCTTCTCAATCCTCAAAGCATTCGACACTTTTTGACGCAGTGGTTTATCTCATGAATATTAATTAGCTTACTGCCTAATCATATAAACTCATATTCATGAGCCGAAACTTTATAGTCACAATAAGAGATTACTATGTTTAGCGTGTAGGGGAGATGGTTGCCATAGGTACCCTTATTAAATCAAATAATGTTAAATAAAAGAAAACACAAACTTAGCTTGACAGCTTTTTCCTAGCTAATTGAATGAGAGATGCTTAAAGGGTAATTTATTACAAATGATGATAGACACATGTAGTAACTTATCACAAAATATAAGCGAAAGTAAGTAAATTCAGTCTTTGCAAGTGTGGGGAGGGATGACCCGATGTCTCTTGCATCTTCGCCTGATAAAACTACACCGAGGGCAGTATAAAGATCACCACTATATTTAAAATATAGTGCTACTATAAAATCAAAGCCCCTGCTAACTTTAACCACACGAAACCCAGCCATCCACATAAACCTGCACCCCCTGGATAAAAACCCAGGACTGGCCAAATCATTAGCTAATGCCTCTATGTATGGCTGTGTGACTCAGATGTTGTGATAAATTATGTAGTCCACTATTGCATCAGATTAATTATATCCAACGAATTCTGAATATCCATTCATGGACTGGAATATCAGGATGCCAAGAAAGATGTCAACAGCAAAAATAAACGTATTATATATATATTATACACTCGCCTAAAGGATTATTAGGAACACCTGTTTAATTTCTCATTTGTGCAATTATCTAATCAACCAATCACATGGCAGTTGCTTCAATGCATTTAGGGGTGTGGTCCTGGTCAAGACAATCTCCTGAACTCCAAACTGAATGTCAGAATAGGAAAGAAAGGTGATTTAAGCAATTTTGAGCATGGCATGGTTGTTGGTGCCAGACGGGCCGGTCTGAGTATTTCACAATCTGCTCAGTTACTGGGATTTTCACGCACAACCATTTCTAGGGTTTACAAAGAATGGTGTGAAAAGGGAAAAACATCCAGTATGCGGCAGTCCTGTGGGCGAAAATGCCTTGTTGATGCTAGAGATCAGAGGAGAATGGGCGGACTGATTCAAGCTGATTGGAGAGCAACTTTGAATGAAATAACCACTCGTTACAACAGAGGTATGCAGCAAAGCATTTGTGAAGCCACAACACGCACAACCTTGAGGCGGATGGGATACAACAGAAGAAAACCCCACCGGGTACAACTCATCTCCACTAAAAATAGGAAAAAGAGGCTACAATTTGCACAAGTTCACCAAAATTGGACAGTTGAAGACTGGAAAAATGTTGCCTGGTCTGATAAGTCTCCATTTCTGTTGAGACATTCAGATGGAAGAGTCACTTTAGGCCCCTTAGTGCCAATTGGGCATCGTTTAAATGCCACAGCCTACCTGAGATTTGTTTCTGACCATATCCATCCCTTTATGACCACCATGTACTCATCCTTTGATGGCTACTTCCAGCAGGATAATGCACCATGTCACAAAGCTCGAATCATTTCAAATTGGTTTCTTGAACATGACAATGAGGCTGTTTACACTTGGCATTAACATGTGTCTTCGTCGATCGGATCACAAGTGGACGACGTTAATGCCAGGTGTAAACGGTGTTCAAAACGTTTTGAGCTCGTCCACTTTCGACCACTTTCAACCACATCCAGAGGTGATCGAAACCACTTTCGATCGAATCGCTTTGGAGTTGCGGAACGCACATGTGGTTGAATGCGTTCGAACAGCCACTCGCGACCGCCTTCACTCCGCCCATTTATCTAATCTGAGGTATTAAACACAAGTTTTACGTCTTTTTTGACTTCTGGCGTGAACGTTCGGTGAACAGCGCTAATTTTAGCCTTTCATTGATAAAACTAAGCGGCTGATCTCCGTAGTTTCGTTTTGAAAGCGTGTGAAAGTTGCGCGATCCTATTTCATCAATTGCGCTGAAAATTCAAAGAAAGCTCTTACATACTCATGTACAAAACACTGTGCAGCATGTTTACTTGCTAAACAAGCAGTGGACACTGACATTATATTAGATTGCGTCCATATAAACTCATAATTACTCCCGCTCGGGTTTGAATGACAGCAGAGAGACTCGCCCACCGTCTCACAGACCACCCCCTCATAGCACAGAAGCGGTCGAAAGTGGACAAAAGAGACGGATTTAAATACCAGGTGTAAACGTAATGTGTCTCTCTCGTCCACTTGTGATCCGATCGATGAAAACAGCCCCAATGAGTTCACTGTACTAAAATGGCCCCCACAGTCACCAGATCTCAACCCAATAGAGCATCTTTGGGATGTGGTGGAACAGGAGCTTCGTGCCCTGGATGTGCATCCCACAAATCTCCATCAACTGCAAGATGCTATCCTATCTATATGGGCCAACATTTCTAAAGAATGCTTTCAGCACCTTGTTGAATCAATGCTACGTACTGTAGAATTAAGGCAGTTCTGAAGGCGAAAGGGGGTCAAACACAGTATTAGTATGGTGTTCCTAATAATCCTTTAGGTGAGTGTATATATTATATATTGATACACTGTCAAAAAAAAACACATAATAAGTATTAACATCTTCTTTTCCAAGAACACATATCTAGTCCTCTTTAAAGCAAGATTAATGTATAGGAAAAGCAAGATATACAGACTTTAGAAGATACATTAGTTTATTTCTATTAAAGCATTGGTAAACATGTTTACGTTTATACATCACGAGTTTGTCAGAGGCTTATGCTTAATGCAAGAAACTGTTATTTAAAGTTTTTTTTTTCAAATGCGTTTATCAGAAAATAAGGCTATGCAAATTAAAACTGTAAAGAAATTAACTTGAACATTATGGAGATATCGGGAGCAGTACCTGCAGATAAATCCTAGCTATAAAACAGCATTTATGTATAAAAATGGTTGGTTGTATTCTCACTGCGTACTTAGTCTTGCCTGCATACAGATTTTCCCTGTGTACTTCACACTGGCTTCTGATGCAGGACGCTATGCATAAATCAATATCCCACTCAGACATGAGAATAGTTTTAAACAAGGGCCTTGATGAGCAATTTTGATCGCAAAGTGCTGCCTCTTCTTAAGGATGACACACTGGAACATGCTGACACCCACTACAGCTTTTGACAAGAAAGAGAAAGAGAGACACTTGACGTCGACAGGCGATAGTCCAGATTATTGCTAGTGCTGGCCCTTGTCCTGTTTTTCCCTGGACGGGTTCTTACTTTATTTTTTTACATAGGATGTTCAACCAAGAGGTTTGAGAAAACTTCCTGTCAGCATTGCTGATGGCAGATATTTGGGTGGTCCAGGACCCCCCGGAGGTACGGGTTTTGGATTCTGCTCATTCTGCCCACAAAGGAGAACTTTTACACCAATCACTTGAGTCATAAATGCATTGTAACTAACTGCACTGGACATCATGGCAACCCTTCACCAATGACTATGTGGTGCTATAACTTGTTAAGCAGAAGACAGGAAAAGAAACTCATTATTTAACCATTTTAAAGCTGTCACCATGAACTGCAATTGTTTTTGATTTAATAAGATTCTCTTGGGTTCACAAATAAAGTTAGCAATCAAATAAATATTATCATCATTTAAAAGTAATCATCCATTTTCTCTTTTGGTTTTTACTCTTTCTTTGAAATGTGCTGTTGGAGTGTCACATTGATGACTGAAATAAACGCCCACTGCTGTGATTGGCTAACAATTTTGTATATTAAAACACTACTGTGATTTTCCCTGAACTCTATATGGGTCATTTAGGTTAAAAAAATACAAATAGTATATATCGAACCAGTCAACACGATGAAACATTCTTGTGTGTTGCGACAAAAGGACATCAGACTTAATAGTCTAATACTGTCTTACTAATGTTTCCTAGGGCCCTATTTTAACGATCTGAAACGCAAGTGCAAAGCGCAAAGCGCAAGTGATTTGTTTGCCTTTGCTATTTTCCCGGCGGGAGAAATAACTCTTGCGCCGGGCGCAAATCAATAAGGGGTTGGTCTGAAGTAGGTTCATTATTCATAGGTGTGGTTTGGGCGTAACGTCAAATAAACCAATCAGAACATCCAACATTCCCTTTAAACGCAAGGGCGCAAGTTCCATGGCGGGTTGCTATTATTATGACGGATTTACCAGGCGCACGCCAGGAGCGGTTCACAGCCGAGGAGACAGACGTTCTTGTAAGAGCAGTCAAAGACAGAGAAGTTGTTTTGTATGGGGATGGGAGAAACCCGCCCAAACCAGCGTCGGTTAAACAGGCGTGGGAGGAAATAGCCACAATTGTCTCATCAGCTGGCATCCCCAGGACGTTGCGCCGCAAGCGCTACAATGAAGTCAGGAGACGGGGGAATCCCAAGCTTGCCAGCATAAATCGGGAAGACCGTGTAACGGGAGGTGGATCTGCCTCTACACATGACCTGATGCCAGCAGAGGACATCGCTGCGTCCATCCTCACCGCTGAAAGCCAAGAAATGCAAGCAGTCCAACCCCAAAGTACACTTACAAATCAAGTTCACATACATTGAGGTTTCTTATGAAAATATTTGAATTATTATTTACATAAAATAAACGTAATACGAAAATATTTTAATCGTTATTTGCATGATAATTTTTTTTACTTGTTTTTTGAAACTGCAAAATAGCATCAGGGATGGTTTGCGCCGGAACACGCCTCCTTTTTTGCGCTGAACCGCCTAGGGAGTGCAAGTTCATTACCTAGTTTGCCGGCGTGCGTCTGTTGAGGGAAAACCCCACTGTGCGTCGGTGCAAAATACGGATGATACATGCGTCACTGACAAAGTCAATTGCGCTAGGTGCAAGATAGGGCCCCTAATGTTAAAATGGCAACGCAAAACACTGCACAATGTCTTGTAATCCTCGAAGGCACCAATTTAAACTTGAATACACTGTAAAAAGTGAAAGCTGCTCTACTTAAAAAAGCTTACTTCAATTGGTAACACCTAAAAAAATTTAAACATTTTCAACTCAAATTGTTCCCTTAAAGTAAGAAATTTTAAGTTGAAAAAAAAAGTAAACATATTTAGACGTTACAAATGTAAAAAAATTTTTTAGTTAATCCAACTTTTACTTTTGTAACTGTGTTGGCATCTTTTAAGTTATTTTCTAACTTTTAGTAAAAAAAAATACTTACTAGGTTATGAACCTTCTAGGATTTTTAATAATACAGTGACCTCTTATAAAGGTCAAAAGGGCAAGGAACATTTGCTTTCCTAGTTCTTTAAAGCGGACATTTCACAAGATTTTTGTCCCAACAGTACGTATGTGAAGTTATATAAAAAAAATGATCATAGCATGTTAAAATTGCCACTTTGTAGGTGTGAGTAAAATTTTGCCATTTATGGGTGTGTCCTTTAAAATGCAAATGAGTTGATCTCTGCACTAAATGGCAATGCTGTGGTTGGATAGTGCAGATTAAGGTGCGGTATTATCCCCTTCTGACATCATAAGGGAAGCCAAATTTCAATGACCTATTTTTTCAGATGCTTGCAGAGAATGGTTTACCAAAACTAAGTTACAAGGTTGATCTTTTTACATTTTCTAGGTTGATAGAAGCACTGGGGACCCAATTATAGCACTTAAACATGGAAAAAGTCAGATTTTCATGATATGTCCCCTTTAAGATGTGGTACTAGCATGCACCAGTACTGTAGGTGCAAATGTGGCCCCTGTATTCTACCAATCCATATATGAACATTTTCATAAAATAAGAATTTTTGCTAAATAAATCAAATTCTGATACAGGATGTGAAAACCCTAGCCAAAGCAGAAATTTTAATTGCTATGTTTTTAACATATGTCATTATTTTAATAAATGAATACTGGCAGGTTTATTGCCAAGTTTTTGGTTTTAATTTGTTTTTGTTTTTTTACAACATCTAATAAAAGAAAAAGTGCCACAAAGCAGAGCCCCTTAAAAAAATAAAAAATAAAGTATTAAACTTCAACTTACTAAAAGTTGACTTCTGACAGCACTGAAAATTGCTTACATAAATTACAAACAAATATGCGTGTTAATTCAAATGTGTTTTCTTGATTAAATATAACTTAATGACTTAATTAAAATCAGTTGAGTTTAATACGGTTTCTGTGGTTTGATTTCATGAATGCAGATTAGTGCCGATTTTCTCAGCAGGGAGATCTAACATGGGGGTAATCACTCAGACCCCAACAATGTTTTCATGCCTAACAGAGATGAATAGTGTCAAACAAATACAGACAATCAGGCAAAGAAGTGTTCAGATATCTCTTAGTGTCTCTATGTGTCTATGAACGCCCTTGTATTTGACAGGAAGGGGTCTAAAATGAATGATGTTTCTGAAAACAGTAGTTATTTAAGCGATAAATCATTGTTTAGCAAGTTGCCATAAGGGCCAGATAACACTTGACACAGTTATTAAAATGGAAAGCATGGCCACTCTCTCTCTCTAGCCTGATAAAGCCAGACATGCTGCCATGTACATAAAGGTATTTCCACCACTAAGTTATAAATAAACAGCACAGTTTCTATAAAACTTGTTCGAATAAAGTATACCCCAGAGTGAAGCATTTACCTTTAACTTTTATCTTGGATATATCAGTCAATACTTTCTGCCTTATCAATGCAACTATCATGAAGACCAAGAAAGGGGTTTTATTTAGGAGCTATTTGAACCTTATTCTTAAGTGCTGCAATTGGCATTCTGTGACACAAATGTGTTATGTTTGAAGTTTCTTTTCACGAAAAATTTTTTGACGGCAGAACATCCATTTTATCCATTCAACAACCTCTTTGTCCTCTGTACTCCACAATCAAAGTCTGTTCTCAACACTTGAGTCTGATTAGAAATGATTAAGGTCTGAGTCTTGATCTGCTTCTCACAGCCCACCCTGCTCTTGAGACACCCACAGTTACGACAATAACCTTGCATGTTCTCCATCGATACCGCAATTGACCATGCACCACGCGTAATCTAGATTGCAATTTACAAATGCAATCTGGTGTGAAATGTACAGAACGGAATATGTATGACTATTTGTAATATGTATGACTTCTTCTTTTGGGGGGGCGGAGGGTCTCGGAAAGCCGGGCCGTGACGTGCGCCGTTACATTTGGAGGGAGAATTGCAATCAGTACAGGTCTCAACCCCATCTCGGCTTCCTCATAATGAGATGTTGAACTGAGCCCTTGGGACTTTCGTCCGGCAGGTTTCTCTTGTACGGAGATGGACGTATTGATAGACATGCATCGACATATCAATACGAGCTCAATGGCGGATGGCATTGGAACGAAATAACCTGATGCTATTACAGAACGGGCCGGCGGTGTGAAATGAAGGGATCATTGGATATGTCAACACTTGATGAAATAAAAATGAGTTGTTTTTACGGCCACCAAATTACATGCTGACCGCAGTGTTGTCAATATTAATCTTTTCTGGCTAATGGCATAATACTGGAGTGTTAACTGTGTGGTTGGCTTCTCTATTTCAGCATCTTTTAATATCTCATTTATTTCTTTTGGACAGTTCACTGAGATTTTTGCTTTAGGAACACCATACTAATACTGTGTTTGACCCCCTTATCCTTCAGAACTGCCTTAATTTTACATGCCATTGATTCAACAAGGTGCTGAAAGCATTCTTTAGAAATGTTGGCCCATATTGATAGGATAGCATCTTGCAGTTGATGGAGATTTGTGGGATGCACATCTAGGGCACAAGGCTTCTGTTTCACCACATCCCAAAGATGCTCTATTGGGTTGAGATCTGGTGACTGTGGGGGCCATTTTAGTACAGTGAACTCATTGTCATGTTCAAGAAACCAATTTGAAATGATTCAAGCTTTATGACATGGTGCATTATCCTGCTGAAAGTAGCCATCAGATGATGTGTACATGGTGGTCATAAAGGAATGGACATGGTCAGAAACAATGCTCAGGTAGGCCGTGGCATTTAAACGATGCCCACTAAGGGGCCTAAAGTGTGCCAAGAAAACATCCCCCACACCATTACAGCACCACCACCAGCCTGCACAGTGATAACAAGGCATGATGGATCCATGTTCTCATTCTGTTTACGACAAATTCGGACTCTACCATCTGAATGTCTCATCAGAAACTCATCAGACTCATCAGACCAGGCAACATTTTTCCAGTCTTCAACTGTCTAATTTTGGTGAGCTTGTGCAAATTGTAGCCTCTTTTCCTATTTGTAGTGGAGATGAACGGTACCAGGTGGTGTCTTCTGCTGTTGTAGCCCATCCGCCTCAAGGTTGTGCGTGTTGTGGCTTCACAAATGCTTTGCTGCATACCTCGGTTGTAACGAGTGTTTATTTCAGTCAAACTTGCTCTTCTATCAGCTTGAATCAGTCGGCTCATTCTCCTCTGACCTCTTACTCATTTATTAATCATTCGCATAATTCAAAACTTGTATACTGAAACATGCAGATTGAGATTCCCCATTGATGACATCATCGGAGGGAAAGCCCTGCCCAGCAGCAGTTACAATCTGCCATATTGGTATAAATCAAACATAAAATCTGTTTATTTTTGTTTGCTGTAGCAGCTGGAGTTTGACAATTGTTTCCACCAAAAAGGCATTATGTTTTGTTTACATCACGCCTGAGCTGTGCATCAGTATGAAGCATTATTTGCAGTGAGTGTCTTCACACATGAATTTTGTTAGTTTAATTCAAGTTGTTTTTGTGAACATTCTGGTCCGAGTAGTGCGAGTTACAGACAGCTAAAAAAATCCTAAAAACAATCCTAACCTCTATCCCAATAATAAAATCTGAAAGATGGCCCAGTTCGTCTTAAACTCGTTTCCCGCCATTCATGAGTTATCTCGTCAATTAAGAGAAAACATTCGCATAAAAAGGTGTTCCTGATGAGGTTTTATGTTAATTTGTAATACGGCCATTATCGATAATTAACTGAAGCAGAAAAAATATTTATTAATTTTAATATCTGTGTATGTTTTGATAATCGTTCTGAATCTGATCTCTAACAAAATTCCTTCACAAAAATTCAGCTTTTTTAAAGAAAAAAAAAACAATATTTAAGAGTTTATAATCAGAGAAAAATATAGAGAGAGATTTTTTTATTATTATTAAAATATATTTTTAGAAGAAAAAAATGATGGAAGCCATTTTGTGAAACTTTTGTGAAAATAACAAAAAATGTCGGCGACAACTTTTTTAAAAAATGGCTTGCGGTAAATAAGTTAAAGGCGGGGTGCATGTTTTATGAAAAACACTTTGGAAAAGGCAGTCGGGCAGAGTACCAAAACACACTTCAGCAGTGACCAATCAGCAGTAAGGGTTCTGTCTACTAACCGACATCGTTGCCTGGGTTGCGTATGTGTGGGGCGGGTCTATCAAAAGACGGTCCGGATTCTATTGGGGTAGGGGCGTGTTTGTTTAGGTGATTTCAGATGTCATCATTGGCTTTCAGAGATCATGCACCCCATCTTTAATGAATCGGTAAAATATTCTGTACTCCGTAAGATTATAAAAGCTTAGTTTAAATGAGTAAACAGTGCTGATAAACAGCCGTTGATGGGCAGGGGCTTGGACACGGAAATGTTATTCCTTACATCTTGACTTAACAAGTGCATAATAAATTATCTGTGGGGCATTTTGAGCTAAAACTTCACATACACATTCTGGAGAAACCAGGGGGAAAAATAATGTCTTGTAAAAAGGGCCATAATAGGGGACCTTTAACATGTTTATGTGTTTAACATTTTTAACAGCCTGTTTCTAACCAGACGTGATAAAGGGAAAGCTATAAAGAGTATCTCTTAAATGTCAATCACAGAGTTTATGGAAAAGAGATAGCCCCACCCACACTGAAAACTCATTGGACATTAATCCCACCCCTTATATATGTTTACCATAAAGGAGGAGAGACTCAGTTTGGTCAGAAAATATTTTTATTTAACCCAACAATGGGTTAAAACAAGCCAGCATAGGTTAAATTACAACCTGATGGGTTGGGTTCACCCCTATTTGACCCAACGCCGGTTAAAAATAAATGTTGGCATTTAATACTTTCTTGTAAACGTACCTTGAATACCTCAAAAAACTTTGTAAAATTCCAATTCACTACATAATTCCTAGAGAATTATAATTCAGAAGCGGGTCTGTGCTTCGAGACACTTTGTCAAGTTCAAACATTGACAGAAGGGGCTCTTCTGTCTGTCCACGATAACACCAAAAATATCAGACGGAGGAACATCACAACCATCTGTGATTGGTGCCATGTTCGAATAAAATATTTGCCCACCTCAGGAGAGGATGTTTGAGAATGTGAGCACCGGCTTACTGATCTCAGTCCTTTGAATCAATGAAGACAGCATTGCCCAGAGGATAATATGGGACGGGATCTAACTCGATCAATATGTGTGTCCTGCCGTGCTGAATATAAATCTACTATACTGGTTGTCGATGAATTAACCTTATTTAACCTTAACTTGATATGTGTAGAACATCTTAGTAAATGATGATACATTTATAACCCGTCAGAGATTTATGCTAAATCAATATCTGAGAATAACTAGAGGATTTTTGTTAATTTTTTATTTGTAACCATTTTGCAGGAATATTTAATATATCGATTTTTTTTAGTTATAAGAGTAAATGAGGAAATCTTACTGTACGTTACCGTAAAATAAGTTGAATGGCACCAGCATAGCCAAGTTCAACCAAGACCATTCTGCTTTACTAAATAAATAAAGACAAATTCACAAACTTTACCGCTACTTGCACTTGTGGGTGATTTGCTAACCACCCACGCTAGGTATGATGTGAGTATTAAAAAGGACATTTCACAAGACTTTTATTTTTGGTGTCCCCACCAGGGGTGCTGTAAAGGGGGGGGTAAACAATGACGATTCTCGGGGCCCACTAGTAAGAGGGGGCCCAGAGAAGCCCCCAAAATTGTGGTGCTAAAAAAAAATTAATAGTAAAAATTATTAACTTTAAATTATTCTATTTGCTGTTTCCTGGTATCAAAAAATGTTTTTGTTTAGGAAACACAAACGTCTGTGGGCCCCTTTCCCCCCTCTCAATTGTCATAAAATGGTTCAGTCCGCCCAAATTGTATAATCCAGGCAACACAGCTTGACTTCACTTATAGTGCCGGCAGAATATCAACTTGACTGACAAGGAATTGAAAATGTCTAAAAAATCTGGAAGTCAAAAACGGAAATAGAAAAAAAATAAGAAGTGAAAGAGGCAAAGGGTCGACATTATGTTACCAAGGTGGGTTTGTAAGTAGGCCTAAATTGTTAGTGGACCGCTCGTCCGTGACAATGTTCGTAGCCTACGGCACTTTTCTGTGCTAACGCGCACGCTTTGTACACAAGGCCCCAGGTCTCTACGGTAGCATTTTCCAACAAGTAAGCACGTTTATTTATGCATGTGATTTATTTAGACAAAGTTATTGACTATGCAAATTTCAAACGGTCAAAATGACGCCTTGTTTGTTCTAGTGTTAAAGATAATTACTACACTGCAAAAATTTCTTTTCAAGAAAAAATTCTTAGTATTTTTGTCTTGTTTTCAGTAAAAATATCAAAAATTTCTTAAATAAAGATGCTTTTTCATGATGAGCAAAACAACCCAAGAAAATAAGTCTATTTTTTTAGCAAAAAAATCTTGAAAATTTTTCTCAAACACTAAATTCAAGAAAAATTTGCTTACCCCATTGGCAGACTTGTTTGCATGTTTATGCACAAAATCCCTTAAATGTAATATTTTTGGTCTAAAAACTAGACTTATTTTCTTGGGTCGTTTTGCTCATCAAGAAAAAGCATCTTAATTAAAGAATTTGTAGATATTTTTACTGAAAACAAGAAAAAAATACTAAGAATTTTTTTCTTGAAAATCATTTTTTGCAATGCATACGTTTAAATGTTGCGGTTAAAATGACTACTGGTGGCCGCTCTAGTGTTAAAAGTGCATGATAAGGGAACTCAATTTTCTCCCCATGTTAGGTCAAGAAAACGCTGGAAAAAATAACAATACACAGTTTTAGTTAAACATTCAACACTGCAAATAATGACTTTCTTACTTAGTATTTTTGTCTTGTTTTCAGTAGAAATATCTAAAAATTCTTAAATTAAGATGCTTTTTCTTGATGAGCAAAATGTCCTTATTAAATGAGTCTAGTTTTAAGACAAATTAATATACAATTTAAGTGAAATCGTCCTTAAAATGAGCTAAATGATCTGCCAATGGGGTGAGAAAAAAATTGTGAAATAAGATTTATTTTTTCTTAAACACTTAATTCAAGTAACATTTTCTCACCCCATTGGTAGTCAAAATACCATAAAAGCGCATGATTTTATGTAAATTAATATGAAAAAAGTCTTAGCTGTGTTGGGGGCCCTGTCAAGATTCTTTTCATGGGGCCCAAAATCCTTAGCAGCGCCCCTGGTCCCCACAGTACGTATGTGAAGTTTTAGCCTTAAAATACCATATAGATAATTTATTATAACATGTTAAATTTCCACTTTGTAGGTGTGAGCAAAAATGTTTTGGGTGTGTCATTTAAAATGGAAATAGCTGATCTCTGCACTAAATGGCAGTGCCGTGGTTGGATAGTGCAGAGTAAGGGGCGGTATTATCCCCTTCTGACATCACAAGATGAGCCAAATTTCAATGACCTATTTTTTCACATGCTTGCAGAGAATGGTTTACCTAAACTAAGTTACTGGGTTGATCTTGTTCACATTTTCTAGGTTGATAGCAATTATTGCACTTAAATGTGGAAAAAGTCAGATTTTCATGATATGTCCCCTTTAAAATTTCCGTCTAAATGAGACGTTTAATATAGATGATTTCTTCTAATTCCCTGGTGGCCAAAATTTTACTTTTTTGAAATGTTTATGTAAAGCTTCTTTTTATCACGACAGCAGCAATTCATCAAATGATGGAGAAGACCATCATACCTGGGCATAAATCAAGGCGCGCCATGTAGACGCTAACATTTTCGGCATTTTAAAGAGCTGATTTAGTTGGATTGGAGCAATGCTGTACAGGCCAAGTAAGTACGGCGGATTGTTATAGTCTACTGCATCCAAATTGCATTCGGAAGTTTTTGGGCTTCTGTTACGCCGTTTAAATAAATTCCTTTAGTAAATCGTGTGCACAAAACTGCACACATCGCATCACAAACAAGCAACGCTCTTTTCTGAAACACCACCACGGAGGTTTTCTGGGTGTTGGTCCGTGATACTGTTGCAGATTTGCTCACCATCGCTTTAAGTGGGTCGGTGGGCGGGGGGCGCAAACATCTATTAAAAAGCTTTAGATGAAAATGAGTCGTGTTGTGTTTGGACCCCACAGCTTGTATTCGCTTGATTGATCACTGGCTCGGTGTTTCTCTGGGCTCGCTGCATTAATGGCCTTCCCCGCACCCACCAATTACTTTCAGGAAAATGATTTGGGCCTTCCTGATCACGGAGAGCCACTGGAAATTTCTGAACTGGATCCTGTCCAAGTTAATGCATAAATTAATAGGACCAGCCGGGAGAGAGAGTTCATTGTGTATTCCGGAGGCGGCTTGCGTTACTGTGGCCAGCTGGATCTTAGGAGAAGACATGGGAAAACTATAAACACATAAACCTTGTGTTATACACCTGCATGTTTATGGGATATTGTGACTTAACAACTGAAGCAGCTCGGCTGCAGGGCTGGGTGATTTGACAAAGCGGATTAAGGGTGGAAGGGGTCTCTGCAGCCGAGAGCAGGGTGGGGAGTAAGGCTGCGATGCGGAGAGATAAGAGGGTCGGAGGAAAATATGTGGAGAGGGATGAAGCTATAACAGATACTCAAAAAACTAAAATTTTCATCTGGAAAGCTACTAATAAGACAGACGCACCAGACCTCCTCACAAACAAAGCTGTGTGATTATACAGTAATGGGTTATCTGCATATTTGTGAAATGTTAAACATGGAATCTATTTTTAGTTTAAAAAAGTACAAAATAAAATAAATACTGCAAAAAAATAGGGAATTACTCTGTAAAAAGTAAAAGTTGGATTAACTTAAAAAATTACTTCAATTACACCGATGGTGTAGTGGGCAGCGCTCCGACTTGTGGTGCTTTCCCCAGTTCGATTCCTGGGTCGTGGTCATTTGCCAATCCCATACCCCGCTCTTATCCCTGTACTTGTCCTCTCCTAAAACTCACTCTTAAATAAAAGGTAAAAACTGGCCAAAAATATAAACAAAATACAAAAAACTTCATGCCTCACATTAAAAAAAAAGTTAAAAATGTTTAAATATTTCCAGTGTTACCAATGGAGGTTTTTTTAATAGATCAGCTTTCATTTTTTTACAGTGTAGTTTCACATGCATTTCAAGATGTACCTTAAAAGTTTTGCTGTGCTATTTTAAAATATATCAAATAATTTATTTAAATAATAATATAATATTTGTTTATTTATTTACAATATCATTCAAAAATTTAAGGTCACCTGACTAAAATTATTTTTGTGAAGTATTTTAATCTGAAGGGGTACGCTTAAAGGTCCCGTTCTTTCTTTGTTTTTGAAGCTTTGATTGTGTTAACGGTGTGCAATATAACATGTGTTCATGTTTCACATGTAAATAACGTGGTATTTTTCACACAATTTACTTATCTGTATAGCGTTGTTTTCACTGTACTCAAAACGGGCTGATGTCTTCCTTGTTGAAGTACATCCTTCAGAAATAAGTATCGAGTTCTGATTGTGTAGTTTGTTTAGTGTGTTGTGATTCGATAGCAGCTAAGCTTGTCGTTAGCTTAGCTGGCGACTGACGTATACCTGTGGGCGGAGTTAAGTCAAAAAACTGCTCTAGTGACGTCATTAAAGCAGGAAGTAGAGGACTGTAGTCCAAGCCATTCGCAGTAGGCTTGGTAAGGGGAATTCTGTTAAAGAAAATATATCGCCTGGCTGTGAACTTTGAGCTTTATCGTTTTACAGGTATTATTTATGCTATTATAGCAACATTACACACTAACTAGTCTTTCACGTAAAGCAGCGTTGAAACAATGCAATATTTTACTTGTACCTAACTCTTTCCCCACCATTGGGGAAAATGCTCCCCTGCCAATGACGAGAATTTCCGGCTTTCCGCAATACCGCTATTATCCACCAGGTGGCAAATTATACAACCCGGAAGTAACCCCCACGTGAAAGAGAAAGAGCTTTAATGTTTGAACGTTTAACTCATTCTGCGCCATTGATGAGTTATCTTGTCAATTAAAAGAAAACATTTGCCTGAAAAAGTGTTCCTGATTACTTTTTATGGTAATATGTAATACCACGATTATCAACTAGATGCCCAATTCATATAAAAACTGAAGCTTTTTTTTTTTTTTTACACTCCATTTATGTTTTAATAATCATTCTGAATCTGATTTGTAAGAAAATTTCTTCACAAAAATGCAATTATTTCAGCTTTTTGCTCAAAATGTTGTATTTTTTAAGAAAAATGCTCATATTTAAGAGTTTATAAGCAGAAAAAAACATAGATAGGATGAAACGTTTTTTTTCCCTCGTTTTGTTTGTTAATTGTTTGTTTGAAAGCAGAGGGTCTGTTCTCTCATTTAATATATTTGAATGTTTCTATATTTTATTAGAAGAACAAAAATTCCTGGAAGGCATTTTGTAAAACTTCCGTGAAAATCACCAAAAAATGCAGACGGGCAACTTTAAAAAAAAAAAGACTGGCGGGGAATGAGTTAAATACAATTAACTACAGTTCCTCACTTTCTTACAAACAGACAACAAGCGCTCTCAGTTAAAATTTATCTGATTAATACAGTCAGAGACAATAGTATCTAGTGGGTGGAGACAATGGTAATGCAGAACTGTAAGTGGGCAGGGCTTTGTCAATGTGACCTCACATTGATAAGAGAATCAAAACGGCATCTCTAATGAGACTGCTTTGGTTTAATGAGCATCGTAGTTGTGTTCACACACTGACAACACACATTATGTCCAAAAGTGGATATTTTGCATAATAGGTGCCCCTTAAAGTAATTTTTTAAGCTAATCCAACTTTCACTTTTTACAGTATGAGCACCTTTTCATTTTCATTTCATACAAAATTTGATGTAATCACATTTACGTTTTTGGGAGATTGAAAACTAATTTTGGTCACCACAGGTACACAATCAGCAATACGGGAAAAAAAAAAAAAAAGTTTCTTTTAAAAAGCCATTTATAGAAAAAAAGTACTACAATCTTGTCCCCAGCACACGTGGACTGACGCATAAAAACTCAGCAATAGAGATAGCATCTGGCTGTGACTCATTCTTCAACAGTTTCCCTTAGGACCAATAAAAAACTATTGTACAAAACCTGTCATACTCTGAACTTAATCACAGGTACTATTAAATAACTCTTGACATATAAAAAATAACATCCATATCTGCGCTTCTGTAAATAAACAAGGACAGATATAGTTAAAGCTGAAATCCAACGTATCCTAATTAAACCCTAAAGATGTGTTTATTACCGTAAAAACGAGCTGGCAGATGACTATTTGACAGGCTTACCCACAATGCAATTCTTCTCCGGCGTTCGGCCTTATCAGCACTTAGAATTAGCAAACCTCATCAAGTTCACTGTCTGTGTATTTACAGAGAGCAATTAATCATATGCAAATATATTGACTTGGCTCAGAGAAAAATGAATTGTGAGCTAAGCCGGACCTGATTAAAACCACCCAGAGACTTTATGAAAAGGAAACATGCAGGGCTAGAACGTGTCAAGTGTTCATTTACCACCACTGTCCTGAGATCAGGTTTCATAAATGGGTATTGTTTACAAACACACTGTCCTATCCGACTTTAATTTTAAATGTTGCATTGCGTTCCTGGGATAAGGGTGATTTAGAGGTCATATGATATGAGTTACATCAAAAAACATTTCAAACTATCTACACTCTCCCTGATCCTGGTATCATCGTACATCGTCTGTCGCTGTGGTTGTCTTGTTCAGCACATGCTCAGCCCAGCTGCACCCTCTTATAAATCGGCGTGTGTGCGTGGGAGCCTCTTCATGCCTCTTCATCTGCTGCTACTTCTTCGGTTGCTCTCATCTGATTCAGGTGTTAGGTGATATTGCCTTTTCAGTATTGATGCCCCAAGAGTCATCCGTCAGGGTCTAAACCTTCCGACTCCTTTAAAAATCCCTGTCTTCAATTTGCTACCACGCACAGACTTCAGCTGACATGAAAATAGCTCCAAATTATGAAGCATTTGTTCACTTTTTCGGCTGAACGCTGATACTCGATCATCTAGTGCTATAGCACGCAGGGCTGGAGAATAGCGTGTGACACATAGTGTGAATATCAGGGATTCGGCACTCTACTAAAGTGGAGTCTGGAAGGAGCGTGATTATGAAAGAGGAGACCTCCAGGAACCCTCATCTGATGGACATTTCCGGGAAAACTGAAGTGTGGGGAGAACCATGAACGAAGTTAGGAAGGAATATTTGAGCATGTAGTTTAAATCAGATGGGTTTGTTTATCGGTCTGGCTAGCGACTAAACTGACCTATGGAACAAATACCTGTTTGTTTCGGTTTCCTACAGATAAGGGGAGACGGCGTTATGGATCATCAATGCTATCTAATGGCAATTTGTACATAGTTTACGAGGTGGCTAATTCGTACGAGCACTTTCATATATTTTATTACGATTTGCTTTTGCCCCTGTGATGTTGGGGTTACAGGGTTCCCACACTTTAGTTAACTTCATATTCAAGGACCTTTCAAGGACTTTCCAGGTTTCAAGTGAGAGCAAGGTTACATTGTGATACCTTTTAAGATACATTAGTACAGTTTCCTTTTCGAGGGAACTCGCGCTGCGTCACTGTGGTGACACTTTGGGGACGCCTCCAGGGGTAAGTGCGTCTGAATGTGTATAACAAATTCAACCAATGGTGAGGTTTAACGACAAAGACAGGGTGACGGGAGAGCCAGGAAGTATATCGCTATCTGAAATATTGAAAAAGATGGCGTTACAGGGACGCAGGAAGTATGGCAAGGAAGACGCAGCGTCTCGTTCCCTTCTCAGGGAACAACAGTTACATACGTAACCCGAGACATTTTCATTTGTCAAACACAACTATGCAAAAAAGCATTTTGGTATGAATCACATACAGAAGCATTTAAAGTGAACAGTTTAGCACTAATGATTTTAGCTTTAAAATGTGTAATATAGTAACATTAAAAAGCATCAGAATTAACACAATACTGTGTTCTACCTTGCACAATGTGTGATTTCAACATAAGAATTTATAATTGTAAATTTTATCTCATTTTCTGCTGAAATTCTCATTACCGCAATGTGTCTGTGTTTGAACATGCGTTATGTTGTAATTTAATCAAATTAACACAAAAATATTAAGAAAAAAAATAAATGGATGTTTTGCTAGACTACTTTAGATGACAGAAAAATATTAACTGAATATTCATGTATAATAATAATGAAGTAAAATTAGGAAAATGATGTGTCCATGCCTGATGTTCTCATCCTCCGCAACACTTTTTGAGAACAGTTTAAGCACACATACAGAATTTTAATAAAGTTTGATTTTGAGTGACCAAGCACATGGACCAGTTACTTCAAGATGGCTACCAGGTAAGATCATTTTTTTACAGTTAATTTGAAATATTGTCTTGTCAGAATGCTTACACGACATTTTGATTATCATTACCGCAACAGATGCTTATTAAATGTTAATTTAATTAATAGAAGCATAATAATTTGATTTTAAATGCATGTGCAGAATCTCCAAATTATGTTCTTTCAGGTTTGTTATGTCATTTTGAAAATATGTCAGTGTTGATGTTTTCTGACTGTTGCGGTAATGAGATTTTTTAGGACTAATTTTTAAAATTATGTTACAAAAAGTGTTAAATGATAAGTAAAAGTTTTTAAATGAATGTTCCCTTTTACTCCAGACTTTGTTTTTCAATGTATGGTGGGGAAAAAAGTAAATTTAAGCAATTTTTAAATTTTCATGCTTGACATTTTTAAAACCAAGTTTTCGTGAGAATCACCCATCTATGTATGTATCCCAGAACATTTACGGATGTGTTTGTGTTTACACAGGAGTCTTTCTGTCAATTTTACAGTAATTTGGGGGAATGACAGACAGACACAAGATGCACAAAGTCTTTTCCATAACCAAATATATCAAGGGCATACTGTGGTAAACAAAACCAAACAAAATACATTGCCGTTTCTTGTTTATTCATCTAGAGTGGAAAAATCTGGTCCTGGGTCAGTTTGCTTATAGAAAACTTTAGTGTGCATGTTTAAACCAAACTTAACCTTTTAACCTTATATGAGCTTTCTGCACTTTATTCTTTAAATTAATCTCCCGAGGACAAAAAATAATGAGGAGAAGTCTTCAATGTGCACAGAAAGCGGAGACCAATTAGCAGTCATCCAAAGCGGAGTTGTATGAAAAGATATAAATACATGGATTTCACATGTACATGCAGAGTTGTTTTTAAATGGTTTACGTAAAGTAATGTCATTAATTATGTCATTATTATAAGCAAAAGATCCAACCTGCGGAAGTTATTTTCGATTTATCCTCTGATTTATGACAGTGACCTTATTTAAGGCAGAAGTAAAGTTTTGTGCAGGTTTGTGTCATAATTTGTTAACATGCACTCGTATTGCACTCAAAGACTAATTTGGTTTATATTTTGCCTGTCTCTGCTTGATGTAACGTTTCTGGCCCTCTACCAGGCCTATGGAGTTTTAAAGGCTTCTTCTTCAAGTTTTTTATCAAGATAATGCTTTTGTTGAGTGACTGCCATCTACACCGATACCATCAATATAGATAATGAATTCTTAAGCATCTGTGCTCACTTAGTCAGAGTATCTATTCAAATCCAGTCCTAGATATGACAAGCCTTGCCAGACAGTTAGTTATTTGAGTTGGCGATACAAAATCCAATACACTGCTCTTAAGAGGCATGACCAATTGAAAAGCCTGATTATAAAATATGCGTGTTAGAAAATGTCTGAAACATTATGGAGCAGTTTTCCAGACAGGGTTTAGATAAGGCCAGAACTACGTAGGCTTGGTAGTTTTTACAAACATACATTATAAAATCATTATAGGTGTACCTTCAGAGTGATATATTTAAGATACAGTATGTCAGCACAAGTTGTTTTAAGTAAGACTGCCCAGACATACATTTTAGTCTGGGACTATGCTTAAGTCCTGTCCGAGAAACCACCACTATACTGTACATAAATTTGCACTGAACAAAAAATGCACACAAAGGGCCAGATTTACTAACAGCTTGCATCAGCGCAAACCATTATTTTGGTCAGGATTTACTAAAGATTTGCTGTGGATAATTATTGAAAAGGTGTGGTCTAGTTGTTTTTGCGACTGACCTTATTGCATATGCATTTCTAGGAGTTTCCCTTATAGATGCAAATTTTATGGGAGGAGATTATTTAAATGATTCACGTGTCAGTGACAAAAACAGTTTAGGCAAGATGAGAAATTAAAAAATCTTTTTACAAAAACTGTTTTAAAAGCATGCACCAGGTTTATTTCAATACACACCGTGTATTTATGTTAATTGTATGCAATAAAAAATAAAATTTTTATGAAAGTTAAGACTGAATGGACCTAAAAAATGTCAAATGGTTTAACACCAATTGACACAGACCGGTTACACCACATTGACATTTTTGCAATTATCCCCCAAATATTCTTTCAAAATGAAATAAAACCAGAAATTTTAGACTTGGTCCTCAAAAAAGAGAATGTATGCTAGTAATCTGCAAATATATTTCAAAATTTTAACCATCTCTGTGTGTGCACGTGCGTTTAAGTGCCCTCAATAGTGCACATACGAGAGAGACGCGTTTAAAAAAAAACAAGCAAACATAAAATCTCTCTGTTATTGACAGGGCACATATAAACAAAATGATCTCCACAGTATTCTTTTTCTAATAAAAACATTTGTTTATGTCTTAAGTGTATGTATAGATTACAGTCAGAAACCAGTCTGTGCTTAAAGATTAACCTACTAAAGTCTGTGTCATTAATGTAAATCAAACAACCCAAGAGACAAATAGCTCTAATAATAATAATTTATTTAATTTAATTTGATTTCTGTACCTAATGATAATTTCAGACCTTATTAATGTACAAATTTTTTCTTTTTTATAAATGTTTACAATTTCTTTATTGTTTATTAGATTTTTCCCACCCGCTTTTTGCTGATCCAAAAAATAATCTGATCTGTGCCTCAAAAACTGTAATGTGATCCGAACTGTAAGTTTTTTGATCCGTCACACACCCCTAGTTAGTACACAGTGATAGCCGTAAATGCAATTGTACTAATAATTGGCATAATAATTTCTTTCTGTGTTTCGGTTCGGTTTTCGGCTTTGGTTTCCTTTTTTTTCGGTTTTCGGTTTCAGCCAAAAATTTTCATTTCGGTACATCCCTAATTAAAAAATATTATGTCAACAGGTTCCACACAATTCTCAACAAACAATAATTTAGTTCATTTTACAAAAGAAGTTTAAGTAAACTAAACAAACCTTAAATGAGTCAACAAATAAAAATGTAGTTAATTGTACATGAAAAAATGTAATTAATGATGACAAAAGTTTTGAATAATGCCATTTTATAAACTCCACCCCCTTTAATTAGGATTTAAGTCCATAACACTGCAACTCATCATATAGACCTTTTTTAAATTACAGTTTATTAAACATATCACAAACATATTTGAATTGCAATGTTAGATTTCAAACCATTTGTTTGTTTTGTTCTAAAATATATCAGAACAAGTTCCTTGACTCATACTTGGCCACTTATTACTTATGTATTATATAGTGAAAGCTAGGGACCATGTTTTGACCGTAAAATTGTGCTCATCCTAAATCTTTTATATTATGTTTCCCAATTTTTTTATGGGGGGGGGGGCTATATACAGTAATATCATGCATCTCTCATTGTTAAACTACTATCTATGATAGTCAGGCCACACACATAAACCCCATCTCTCTTTTGCTCTTCCGATTTTTATTAGTTTTTTTGCGACTTTCAGAATCTGTGCCACGATGGCAAATCTCTCCGATGTGTGAAATTCCTCTGATGGAGCTGTATTAGGTGCCACTTCGCTAAAACTCAGATGTGACCAGCGCATAGCAGGTATCTCATTATTTTTAGATGACCACCGTAAAACACAAGGTCAAAACTCAGCAGATCTTGTTTCTAGCAGGCTCAGTATTCCATTTAGATGCAATTTCCAATCCCCTCTTTAGATTACGGTGCAGATGTGGGCTGTTCATACAGGGCTCTCCTGACTTTGCCAAATTGTTGATGTCCTCAGGGCAACATTATGTTGACAACATTTCAATCAACCAATCAGATTTCAAAAATAAGTTTAAAGTTTTTTCTAAACGTGTTGCTGTTGGAGGGCAATGTCCAATGTAAAGATCTGTTTTATGTTCTGGACCATATCTTAGTAAAATCTTAATTAAACACTTTCTCTTTAAATTTGATTCACCGGAATGTAAAAAGTTCTGTCCGGAAAACAGCAAGCTTATGTAAACTTTCTCCAAAAAAGAGCACGTGCTTTTGAGACGTGCCTAGTTTCCAATTATTCTACAGAACTTTAACATGACTGTCGGTAGCGAAGAAACTCTGCACGAGGAAGAAGACATCAATAGCTATAAAGTGACATGCCTATGGCAACAGGAACGAGCGGAGATGCTGAAGGTTGAACAAATAAAGTCTTTAATGTGAGGCAATAAAAGAATTTGCGTACACACAGATGGGCAGGCACACGTGTAAATCTGAAGAGAAAGTGCTGCGACGGTTATGCGGGCCCTAAAATGAATGCAACGTCAGGTAAAAATGAAGCCAAGCCCCTCAAACCATAACAAAGAAGAAAGATTTCAGCAAAAGGGCTTGAAGTTTATTTCAAACAACACAGTTACACAACAGCTGTGGTTTAAGTAATGGAGGGGCTCTGCTTAACATGTATCATTATTTAAATGTACTGGTCACATTAGCTGGGTTTTCACAGACTGGGTCACATTTATAAATCTTCTCTTTCTTATAACATTTTTAATTATTTCAGCATCCTGTAATAAAATAATTTTTACATTTACCAAATTTAATATAAGACAGAAGCTTGCTGCCAGGGCTGGCCCCGTCCATCAGGCAATACAGGCGATTGCATGGGGCCCCACAACAAGACAATTAAATATATAAATTGTCATTTTTGTGTTTTTATTTCCCTTGCGAAATTGCAGTGCTATGACAATTTTTACACCAGTGGGGCCCATTTTCATGGTGTCGCCTAGGGCCCCATAACCCCATGGGCCGGCCCTGCTTGCTGCTTCAATTTCACCATTGAGGTTTAGTAGGTGATTGCAAGGATGTTGCTATGCGGTTCCTAAAGTAAAACTTGAATAGTTAAGAGCTGCTGTGTGGTTGTAAGGGTGTACTGGTTGGTTGCTAACTTGCCCAAGTCCGAAGAGCCCACTGGCCAACAATTACACACCGACACAATTAACCTTTTAAATGGCACAGAGGACAGGTGGCAAAGCCATCAGTGAGGAAATTTAATATCTAAATTTAAAATCTAAATGTCCACCTGAAGACATGCTTAGTGAAAATATAACGACTCATAATCTAACGGTAAATCTTCTCATATAGCCACTAATGGCGCTGAATTAAACTAGCCCAGAGTCTAATGGGTAATTACAGAGATTGACACGTGTGCTCAAATACCTTTCAGGTATACTGCTTGTGATTGAATGTTAATTGCAAGAGACCTCATAACAGCATGACAACTTCATTGTTCCATAATGAAGATTATAGAGGAGAGTCCTGGAGGCTGATTGGTCAGTGCACAGTCTCAGAAAAAGTTTTAAAAGCTGTAAAACGGTCAGTACCCTTTAAAAAATTACACATTTGCAAATTGTAAAAAAAATTCAATTCAACCTACTATTTTTAATTTTGACTTGTGATAAGTTGAATAGCTTATATAAACAACTTGAAATTGTTCAACTTAATTTGTTAACTTAAAAAAAAATAATGTTGATTTGATAATATTATTACAGTGTACCTTAAGAATGCATATAAGTACCTCAAAGGTAAATGTCTGTACCTAACTAGAGGTTAAAGTTGGTAAATAAACTTTGATGTTGGCTTGACAAACGCCCCGGCTAAATGTGCATACGCATCTGTCGGACCATAATCTGCCTCATTAGTGTTACTCTCTCTGCTTGCCTACAGTATATGAAAGATGTAAACCAACCCCTATGTCTCTACGATGTTCTGATGCAGAGATACAGGCCTTGCCAAACTGTTGCTAGTGTACTCTCGTTGGTTGCTAGGGAGTGGCTAGGCCAGTGTTTCCCAACCAGGGGGCCGGGGACCACAGGGGGGCCTCAGCAAATTTTCAAGGGGGTCTCACGATGACTTAAAATTATTCAAAATAGGACTAAACAAGCATTAAAATAAGCTAAAACAAGCAAAAATCAAGATGTTTCTTATTTTTGGCCCATTTTAGTCACGAAAATACATCTGTCTAGTCATTCCAAGATCTAGTTAATTTTATTTGGAAAAAATTGAGTGAGTGGGGGACCTTAAAATATTGTTGTGGGCAACTAGGGGTCCTTGAAGTGAAAAAGGTTGGGAACCACTGGCTAGGAAGCTGTCAATACTCAACAAAAGAGGCGATTGCCAGAATGAATTATATAATTATAAACAATTTACAATAATAAAATAAACATTCTTTCATGGGCATTCCCTTCCCCATATTATCCCTATAGTGTGATTTCAGGCAGCATTTGCACTCCCGAGGTGAAACTTGTATGCCTCATTTCGAGGTGTGATCCAACAGAGCCTTCCAGCTTCTTTAAATATGCCAACCCACGTTTCTACGAAATCCTCAGACATGGGCAAAGTCAGTGGGAATTTCGACAGTTTGGTCCATTTTACGAATTTCGTAAATCTGATCCCTTAGAAAAGATATAGCATAAACTTCAAACCTGTCTGAAGGGTTGTGAAAAGTTTGGTGGATGTAGCTTGAAAGCTCTAGGTAGAGTTATTGTCAATAGTTTCAGTAAGAAGAAAAATAAAAATAAGTTTAAAAGCCATAACAGGACATAATGATATATAGTACACTGGAAAAGTAGGTTTAACTTAACTCTTTCACCGCTTCCCCGCCAATGACGAGATTTTCCGTCTTTCCGCAATACCGCTATTATCAACCAGGTGGCGCCCTTCCGCAACTTTTTAAACCCGGAAGTATTGCCCTATGGCAAGCAGCTGCATTTCCGTGTCTGTTTTAAAGATCGCTCTGAATGGGATCTCTATGAAAAGTCCGTCACAAAAATGGAATTATCTCTGCTTTTTGCTCAAAATGTGGTGTTTTTGCAGAAACCTACCCATATTCAAAAGCTGATTACAAAAGAACCACTCAAGGTAGGATGAAACGTTTTTTTTTTGTTTGAAAGCAGAGGGTCTGTTCTTTCATTTGGTATATTGTATGTTTATATATTTAAAGAAGGACATTTTCTGGAAGGCATTAAACTTTGGTGAAAATCATGAAAAACGCTGGCGCTGCCTGGCAACTTTTTTAAAAATCGCTGGCGGTGAAAGAGTTAAATGATTTGTCAATTTTCTCCAAAAAAAAAAAAATCCAGATAATTTACTCACCACCATGTCATCCAAAATGTTGATGTCTTTCTTTGTTCAGTCGAGAAGAAATTATGTTTTTTTTTTGTTTTGAGAAAAAACAGTCCAGGATTTTTCTCATTTTAATGGACTTTAATGGACCCCAACACTTAACAGTTTTAATGCAGTTTAAAATTGCAGTTTTAAAGGCCTCTAAACGATCTGAAATGGGGCATAAGGGTCTTATCTAGCGAAACGATTGTCATTTTTGGAAAAAAATGCAATTTTAAACCACAACTTCTCGTCTTCCTCCTGTCCTGTTATGCCAGCGCCACCTCACGTAATATGTCATCACGTCAAGAGGTCACGGATGACGTATGCGAAACTACGCCCCAGTGTTTACAAGTGTGGAGAAAGAGGACCGTTCCGAAGTTGTTGTATGTCGAATGATACTAATTTATGTCTTTGTGTCAGTTTATTGTTTGAAATGGTCCGCAAATGTGCGTTTCATATGTGTAAAACTGCAATTTTAAACTGCATTAAAACGGTTAAGTGTTGGGGTCCATTAAAGTCCATTCAAATGAGAAAAATCCTGGAATGTTTTCCTCAAAAAACACAATTTCTTCTCGACTGAACAAAGAAAGACATCAACATTTTTGATGACATGGTGGTGAGTAAATAATCTGGATTTTGTTTTTAGGAAATGAACTATTCCTTTAAAAAGTTACTTCAATTGGTAACGCTTAAAAATATGAGTTTATTTAACTGAATTTATTCAATTTAAGTAGCTTTTGATCCATCTTTTCACTTTTTACAGTGTAGGACCTTTTGGAAGGGTTTATACTGTACACATACACATTTTAGATATACACATATGAAATTTTCTTTCGCTTTTACTTACGGGAACAAAAACTAAAATAACGATGACTCATACTGCACTCATTCATTCTGTTCAATAAGATACCCAGCAGAACAAAACCGCCCCTCTCCCAATACAATTTCCGAATAACAATTTATGTAAACTGAAGGTTATTTGATTTTTAAAATGATAACCCGCGCCAGCTTCCTGTTTCAACAGGAAATACATCACACGAAAGCAAAACCGACAAGTCAATTGATAGGGAGTTAAATATCTTAATCAGACCTCATTTGACATTCTGTTTGGCGACGTGTTACCGATCCATTCATCGGTGTGTCGTTTCTTTGTGACTTTCTAGTCTGAAACACACAGGCACACAGCAACCCTCCTGCCAGTTGTGTCTGCCTATCCCCAGCCTCTCTATAAAAGAAGCCTTTTCAAGGGGTCTGTGTCAGGAAGAATATGAACAGGAAGCTTGCCAAAGGCTCACCAGTAGAGACAGAGTCCTTTAATGCAGCTACTTTACGCTGAAATCAGCACAAATAGAAGAGAGAGATGAGAAGAGAGAGAGAGAGAGAGAGAGAGAGAGAGAGAGGGAGGGAGGGAGGTAGAGAGAGACTAAAACTAAGGAAGACAAGCAGGGAGGTAAAAGTGGAAATGTTCAGTGAACAATAGGATGAATTAGTAGCTATATTAAGTCAAAATACAAAGCAGCCGTATGTGACAAGTAGCTACCCCGAAAAGACTTTATGGATTATTTCATTTCTCTTTCCCTCACGTCCAGCTTTCATTTACACTGAAAAGCCAGTGTGATTTGGTTATTATTAAAACAACATAAGAATCAATGTGGAAATGTGCTGATTCGTTTATGAAAACCCAAGATATAATTTTTAACAGAGAAAATAATAAAAACAAGTTTTAGGTGGACTTTTGCTTCAATATGGTTGTATTGCTGCTGTTTAGGGGTTGAAATAGCAGGTGTAAGGCTCTGCACTAGCTTTGCGAAAAACAAGGCGCTAACAAAGCTGACTACGCTTCTTTAAATGCATATGCAAATGAGGCTGGCAGTTTTCTAGAGGTAATGGCAGAACTGAAGTTTTTCTTGTCTCCTAAATATTATTTGGTCTGAGGAAAAGAAGCTGGTTATGAGCACGGCAAAATGCCAGAGCTTTGGATAGCGGCCTTCCCATTGTGCTTTTAATGATTCTCTCTCTCTCTTTCTGTTTCTCTTTCTCTCTCGCTTGCGCACTATGGATCTGATTTGCTAAATATATTCAAGGCCACACGTGGTTCTGTGATGAATAAAACATTGCATCAGTGAAAGTTAAACTTGTGCACGATAATTACCAAATACATCCAGGCATTGTGGATTTTACTTGCCGGATCACGAAATTTAAGCGATTGGTCAATTTAGGGCTATATTTTAAAATGCAGAGCAGGGAACACAAGGCTCTTTGTCCAAGTGTTGGACGCATTAGCTTTCAGACATGATTTAATAGAAATGACATTTTATGATAACAAAATGTATTTCACAGTTTTTAAGCCGATAAGACACACAGTATTATCCTTTTAACTCATTCCCTGCCAGGCATTTTATGAAAAGTTGCCCGCCAGCATTTTATAGTGATTTTTACAAAAGTTTCACAAAATACCTTCCAGGAAAATTTTCTTCTAAAAATATATAAACATACATATATATTAAATGAAAGGACAAACCCTCTGCTTTTAAACAAACATACAAAATGGGGTCAAAAAAAACGTTTCATCCTATCTATATTTTTTCACTGCTTATAAGCTCTTAATTATGGGTATTTTTCTTTAAAAATAGTTTTTTTTAGCACAAAGCTGAAATAATTGCATTTTTGTGAAGGAATTGTGTTAGATATCAGATTCAGAATGATTATCAAAACATGCATAGAGTTTAAAATTAATAAATAACATTTTGGCTTCAGTTTTTTCATAAATTGGGTAATCTAGTGGAAAATCACGGTATTGCAGATCAACATAAAGATTAATCAGGAACACGTTTTTTAATGCAATGCTTTTCTTTATTGACAAGATAACTCGTCAATGGCAGGGAAAGAGTTAAAAGGGATTTACAGTACACTACACTTTGCGTTCCATTGATTTCCTTTCATATGCATGCAAATGCATCAGACCGGAAACGCAAGTTCATGCACTAGGGGTGTGACGAGACACTTAATCCACGAGACGAGACGAAACACGAGATTGGGTTCACAAAAACGAGACGAGACGATATTTTGACACTTTTTAAGAAACCCTCAATGATAAAATAAATGAATAAGAAACTAAAATCATATTATTTTTAAATGTTTTAACTAATCAAGGACTGACCCTAACAATTATTTTGCTAACTGATAATGAAGTAATTAGTTATTTTGGGGTAATAAAAATAGACCCAAGTGAGCAGTAGCATTTAAAATTACATAATAACGAAGATGCAATAATAATTGGTTCGAATAAAGTATTAAAACCAAGTTACATTAAACAACATTTTGTGGCCTATAAATAAAAACCATTATGTATGTATTATAACAAATGCCTGCAGGGGGCGATAGAGGATTCGTCTCGTGGACGCTGTCTTCACTTTCACTTTAGACTGATAGAAACGCTTATTTTTAGTCAAACAATGTTTAAATCCATATTAATATTTCATATATGTCAATTTCTTTACACTAGAAATTATACAGCCACTGTCATTTTTTGAGCAAGAACATGCAGACATTAAATCATATAAACTCTGAGTGAGGGTTTAATCTGCAGAGACATCTGACACTGATCAACAGACAAACACAACGCGTCTCAGACTTCACACGAGCTCCCAAACGAACATTATTGGAAACCCAAACAAAAAAAGCAAACGCAGTAAAAGACAAATATAATGCATGCACTGTAAAAGGGTCAAACAGAAAGCTGCATCCTTCGGAGGTCGCATATGCAGGCTGCATACGTCATCAAGGTTTATTTAAGATCAATAACTGAGCATTACGTTCACAAGTCGTGAGCATATTACAACAATTTGCGATTAACTAAATAATTAGTAAACTTTATAATTGTTAATAGTCTCTAATAAGACAGTGATGAAGTAAATGCAGTTTAAAAATGCGACCTCCGAAGGATGCAGTCTTTTACTTAAGAAACGGCCAGCACCACAAGAAATCTCGCGAGACACATGTAATCTTGCGAAACACATTTAATTTAGATATTTTGCTTTTCGCTGTGGACCAAAGTTCAAATCTTGCGAACTCTGACCTGCGAATTCGTATCATGTGGAGATATATAACCACGGTACGACATGGTGTGACCTTTCTCTCTACTTAAAAGCAAAGATGGACAAAGCCAAATAACTTGTACCACCAAAGCGCTCCCCGCCCACATTCGCAGTAATGGCAGAAAAAAATGTGCATGCTCAAGTAGAACCCTATACACCCACAGTTTCAATATAAAAGCTCAAATTCACAATTATATAAGTTATTGGAGGAATATGGAAAGTACACCCACTATATTCTCATTACAGCAATATGAATTTTACTCATTGATCGGGTCTATAGTTAACCCCTAGAAGGGTGATAAACTCAAGGCCCGCGGGCTTTATAAATTATTTTACTTGTGTGGCCTGCGAGATCTTACAAACTATTTTATTGTTATAATACGTTTTATTTTTTGCACGGTATTTCCTACATTGATTAAAGTATTTTTTGATAATTTAATGTAATTAAGGAGTGATAATGATGATTGCATGAGTGGTGCACAGTGGCCGTTTATCATTTTAACATAGTAACCACTAAAAAAACTCGCAGATGCCATTACCAAACTCCTGAAGAAAACCATTGGTATAAAAGAGCCATCTACTATACAAGGTAACTGTTGCATAATCCCTCTCATAAAATAATCCCTTTAAAGCGAGTGGCCCTGCAAAGATCGACAGTGTAATATTATACCATCCCGCGTGCCGAACAGCAGCTGGCAAGGATGACATCAAAGAAAAGAAACAGCTGATGTTCCCATTAACTTTCAACTCATGGGTAGCGTGGCACCTCTCCAAAACAGCTCCAATCTAGCTGCCATGATTGCCAAGGTCATAACTGATATAAACATGATGAGACGGCAGTTTATATTTTACCTCTTTCTTTTCTTGTACGTGATCAATTTTACCTCTCTCTCTCTCTCTTTTACTTTCTCTCTCTCTCTCTCTCATAGCTGCTAGGGTTTTAATTACAACCTGAACTGGTGGGTTAATTGAACATAACAGAAGCTTAATTTCACGTTATAACAAATCAAGATGTTACTTATGCAAATTAAGAGATGTCCCCTCAGGGGGCTGAAGGCGCTTCTTGTAGAAGCCAAAGTCATACCGCGCTACCCGTCTACTGCCAAGAAAGCGTTTTTAATGGAGATCGTCTGAATGAAAATTGATGTTCTCTGGACGTATCCGCAAGCATACTTGTTTTGTGCATGTATCAATCAAACTACGCAACCGTAGTTTCCATCTTAACTGACGTGAAGGATGATAAGGATATGAATTCACTCAGATTAGGTGATTATAACTGAGATGGATGTTGTTTCCTTGGCAACATGAAGTTTGAATTGAGCAATGATTTACTTTTTTTTATGACTGTAAGAACAAAAATCCCAATATTTGCCATTTTGAAATGATAGCATTGGCCGATAACCGTGACCACTAATGCAGACATTAACAGTCACAATTTTTTGTTTCACACATTGTAGGGAATTTAGAGCAATTATTTGCAGTGGCGGCTCATCAGAGGGGCGCAAATTCAAAATAAGTGTCTGGAGTGTCGTGTGTTGCTTGCGTTTTCAAAATATGTGTTTGTTGCGTCATGTGAACCATGTGCATCACGTGTTTTGTCAAAATAAGTGCCTGCTGCGCATGCGTCAAAACCGTTTATGATCAAATAGACGCTCACGTTCTCAAAATACACAAGACACTCCCTAAAACAGTAAACTCTGATTACGCATGAGATTATTCGAGTATCTGGCAAGCGTGAGCGTCTCTTTTATCATAAACCCTTTAGACGCAACTGCAGAAGGCACTTATTTTGACAAGACACGTGATGCACACAGGATCTCTCGACGCGCAGAACACATATTTTGAAATTACGAACCACACACATGACAGGCTACATACATGTTGTGACGAACTTCGCATCGAGCGCTTTCGAAAAAAGAAGTCACCGCCCACCATTGTTTATTTGTTCTAACAATGAACAATACTTTTACATCTTAATGTTAAAGTGACACCATGTAATTTTTCAACCTTCATAATAAATTTTCAAGACCCTTGTGATAGTACATCGACTTTAAATAGGTTGAATGACATGTCTACCATAGCCTGATGGGGTCTGTATCACTTTTACTCGTATTTTAAAACTTAGGGTTTCTGGTAGTAACCAGAGCACAAAAAAAAACTACAAAATTCGACTGCTTTACGGCATACGTCACTTCCTCCACACAATTTGTTTTTAACGTGAATTTTGCTGGAGGCTTACTTAAGGAATGTAGAGAGCAGCTTCTATTGTGTGACTCTGTGGCACAGTCTTTAGTGTCACGGACCTATGACACGGGCGACCCGGGTTCGATTCCCCTTTAAGGCAATTTTTTTATATAAACTCGATTCATACATAAATGCGATGTTCTTTATAAATGACGGCGATTATCTTGCATATAGTTCCCTGTATTCACATGCGGTGTTCGCGTATTTACCTTTCTTTGACTGTGTCTATGATATTGACATTACAATCCAGGATGCAATAGCAGTCAAACTTGCTCAAACTCACACAGTGTAAAATCAAACCCTATTCATTCACCAATCAGATCCGAGCTTTTCTCTCTTCTCTCTTCCTCATTTGCTGCGTTCCGCTGTCACTCGCGTGACGTATTACAAAGCGGCAGCCTTTAGGTCTGCTTGGACCACATCGGTTTACTTGGATTTGGAGCGACAATTTTCACACAAAAGAGAGGAAAAACGAGCGCCATTGCGGAAAATCCTGGTGGCGAGGGAGGGAGAGAGACGATGCAACAATATTTGTTTGGAAAAAGGCAAGGAAATACTTCTGGTCGTTTCTCAATTGGAAGGCTGCAGCCTCCGGAGGTCAAATATGCAGGCTGCACACGTCATCAAGCCTGGTTTATTAAGGTAAACTGAGCATTACATTCGCAAGTCATAAGCATACTGCAACAATTTACGATTAACTAAGTATAATAGTCAACTTTGTAATTGTTAATATTGTGAAATAAGACAGTCTTGATGACGTATACAGCTTAGAAATACGACATCTGGAGGCTGCAACCTTCAGATTGAGACATGGCTTCTGCCACGACGAGTTCCACATCAGAAAGTTGTAACATGACTGCGTTTCTCCCTGTTGTCTCAAAATGTTGATCGTTTATCGTTTTAAATGTTTAGTTTTTATTTTAGTTTTAAGGTTGGCCAGTTCCTTTCCTTTGCGACAGTGCTGCGGCGCTTGTGGGCTCTAGGGGCGCTAGAAGTGAAAAATACATGTCTAGCACCCCCTAGTGGCCAAAAAGTTTCATGGTGTGCCTTTAATTGCGACATTTACTAATGCATTTTTTTCTAAACAAACATTATTGCACAATAAACTATTATGAACAAACAATGAGCAATTGTATTTGTATAATTTAACATTTTGTTGAAAACGTTTAATAACAATTATATCATCATCTATAGATTTGGCATTCACATTGATACGTACAGTACACAAAGCCATATTAGGAGTCACAGTAGTGCGTAGTTTTAATCCAACTGTGTTATTTATTCACAATAGAAAGCAAATTGTGCTCTTCAAATACTGCATTAGTGGAAGCAGAAATTACCCATTAATCAGGCATCTGCTGATGGCCTGTTTTGGCACACTTGAAATCAGAAAATGCATTCTGGATTCTGGCTAATAAAAGGCTTATTGTTGAAGGACAATATAAAGAAAGTAATCAAGTGCTCATGTCTCCCTGATGTATGCTTAAGAAAACTATATGATAATACAATCATGCATGTCCTTTATATTACCACACTAATGTATTTTCAGTTTTAAGTTTAATTCATTTTTAAAGCAAATTTGACCAAAGTGATGTACATGTAAAAGGTCATAAAACAAACAATAATAAAAGGGGTAATATTCAAAGTACTACAACACAGCTCTCAGACTGAATTAAACGCCAAAGAATAAAAATATGTTTTAAGACTAGTTTTAAAAGCAGACAAATTTGGGGCCATCCTCATAGGCAAAGGTAGTGAGTTTCAGGGTTTACGGGCAGCTACTGCAAAAGCACAATCACCCTGTGCTTCAGTCTTAATCTAGAGACCATCAGCAGCATATGGTCAGCAGACCTCAGAGATCTTGATGGGATGTGCAATTGTTTAAGGTCAGAAAGGTAAGTTGGAGCTAGGCCATTTAAGGATTTGTTAGTAAAAAAAAGAAAAGTAATATTTCTGAAAAATAGTGCATTTTCAATTAAGTTAAATTATTTTAGATTTGAAAAGCTTAGATGCAAAAACTGAGCTGATGATATTAATATGACATGAACACTCTCTGCACATATTAAATGTTCATAAGATACTTTCAAATATTTAAAATCCAGCCTGATCTCACTAGAATCCGTAAATTTTTGGCTAATTTGTATGAATTCGTACAAAGTTAATCGCAAGATGCAAAAACGATTATCATAAAAAAAAACACAATAACGAAACCCCACCCCTAACCCCAACGTCAAAGGGGTCAAAGCAAATCATACAAAAATGTACGAATGTGGTCGTACCAATTTAGCCACCTCGTAAAATATGTATGATTGCCAATTGATAGCGTTGTCAAATCTGCTTAATCCCGGCCGATCAGAAATACCAGTTTTTGGCCACTTCGATTTTTCAGCAAAGTCCTCTAAGTGAATGAAAGATAAATGTGAAACGACCATGAATCACATTCAAACTTGTGTCTCTGTGAGTACTTGGACCTGAATACAAGAGGAATGTGGCAGTCATATGGATCGTATTGCAATGTTTGTAGTTGCATCTTTAGCGATTATGCAACTGTACACTTTTGTCTTGTCCAAAGATGTGGAGGTTTTTGCTAAAAAAGTGGTTTTGAATGTCTGCCAAAAGCGTAAATGCAAATGGGAACCCAATGCTCTCGGCACAAACGTTCAGATAATTTCAAATACTTCAAATCCAGGCTGATCTAACGAGGATTCGTACATAATTTATGAGTTGGCTAATTCGCATGAATTCGTACAGTTAATTGTGCAAAAACGTAGGTTTATCATAAAAAAACATAATGAAACCCCACCCTAACCCAACGCCATAGTAGTCAAGGCAAATCATACAAAAATGTACGAATGTGGTCGTACTTATTAATATGAATTAGCCACCTCATTAAATATGTACGAATTGCCATGAGATAGCGTTGTCAAATCTGCTAAATCCCCGCCATTTAGAAATACCAGTATTTGGTCACTTCGATTTTTGAGCAAATTCCCTTAAGTGTATAATACTTAAAATCCAGCCTGATCTCATGCGGATTCGTACATAATTTACGAGTTGGCTAATTCGCATGAATTCGTACAAAGTTAATTGTGCAAAAACGTATGTTTATCATATAAAAAAGACATAATGAAACCCCACCCTAACCCCAACGCCATAGGAGTCAAGGCAAATCATACAAAAATATATGAATGTGGTCGTACCAATTAATACGAAATTAGCCATCTTGTTAAATATGTACGAATTGCCATGAGATACCGCCATTCAGAAATACCAGTATTTGGCCACTTCGATTTTTAACCAAAGTCCCCTAAGTGCATGAAAGATGAATGTGAAACGACCATGAATCACATTCAAACTTGCATCTTTTGTGAGTACTTGGACCTGAATACAAAACGAATGTGGCAGTCACATGGATCACAGCGCCCCCTAATGTGTGGTTTAGTTTTGCAATTTTTTCTAGTTGCATCATTAGCGATTATGCCACTGTTCAATTTTATCTTGTCCAAGAATGTGGAGTTTTTTTCCTAAAAAAGTTTTCATGCACTTTTTTGGGTTTTACGTAAGTCGCTTTGAATGTCTGCCAAAAGCATAAAAGCAAATGCAAACCCAATGCTCTCGGCACAAACGTTCAGATACTTTCAAATACTTAAAATCCAGCCTGATCTCATGCGGATTCGTACATAATTTATGAGTTGACTAATTCGCATGAATTCGTACGAAGTTAATTGTGCAAAAACGTACGTTTATCATGTAAAAAAAAAAAAAAAACATAATGAAACCCCACCCTAACCCCAACGCCATAGGAGTCAAGGCAAATCATACAAAAATATATGAATGTGGTCGTACCAATTAATTAAATTAGCCATCTTGTAAAATATGTACAAATTGCCATGAGATAGCGTTGTCAAATCGGCTTATTCCCGGCCAATCATAAATACCAGTTTTGACCACTTCGTTTTTTTAGCAAAGTCCTGTTAGTGCACTTAAGATAAATGTCAAACGAAGATTGATCACATTTAAACTTGCGTCTTTTGTTAGTACTTGCACCTGAATACAAGATGAATGTGGCAGTCCCATGGATCACAGCGCCCCCTAATGTGTGGTTTAGTTTTGCAATGTTTCTAGTTGCATCTGTAGCGATTATGCAACTGTTCACTATTTTCGTGTCCAAAGAAGTGGAGGTTTTAGCTTGAATGCACTTGTTTTGGGGTTTTACGTAAGTCGCTTTGGATGTCTGCCAAAAGCATAAATGCAAATCC
Source organism: Misgurnus anguillicaudatus (assembly GCF_027580225.2). Taxonomy (NCBI): domain Eukaryota; kingdom Metazoa; phylum Chordata; class Actinopteri; order Cypriniformes; family Cobitidae; genus Misgurnus; species Misgurnus anguillicaudatus. The sequence goes on along the minus strand of NC_073339.2, from coordinate 10,296,641 downwards.
ATTGCAAAAGTATAATATTGTAAAATCCACTTGCATGTTATGTAAAAGTCAAGAGTACAATAAACTTCAATGAATGCTTTAACAAGTAAATGTTTTCATAACCACAACAACAATGACTCACTCTTATCTCACACTAATCTAAAATCAAATCAATTAGGGTCAATTTAAAGTGTTAATCATGATGTAGACCAACTGAACGAGTAAATCAGTAACCTGAATTAAAACTTTACTAGCCTACCTCAAAACAATCATTCATTAACACTATAATTACATTTCTTTCCTGTTAAGTCACTGATTCAAAGCAAACAATGAAGAAGAAAAAAGATTTGCTGTTCTTACAATTAGACTCGCTTGTTGTGTTTGTAGGTCTATGAATTTTAATGCAACATTAAATCAAAGCCAAAAACTTCTGCGTGGTAGCTAGCTATTGATCTAATTTTGGACCACATAACTGAACGTGATCTTACATAGACACTTACCAATTTTACAGTACTGAAGGTAAAAATAAACTTTCTACTCAACGACAAAGACTCGAAAGATAACACTGCATGAAAATCCAAGCCAGTTCCATGCAAACGCTAGATTAATGTTTCACATCAGAGGTTCAGAGAGGAAGTGTGAAACAAATTCCAAAGCTCTTTACTCCCTGAAAGTTTGTGTTGGCATCCTGAAAGATTTCCCACATGGCTGGCCATATGTGTGTGATAGGAAGAACTGTAAGACTCTTCGCAAGAACCTAGGAGTTGAGTCCCTTAGTTAGGGGAAGCTGTCAAACCATACCCCAGGAATGAAGCATGGTCGTGGGAGTAATGTGGGCAGTCTGGTCTCCACATGAACGCACACCTGGAGCTCATCCGGTTCTGGGCATTGTTAGCAAAAGTTACGAACGTCCACTGCCACAGATCTGAAGCCGGCTTCTCCTGACCAGAGCTCTCACTGCATGAGGTAACAAAACTGATCTCAGATCTGAATCTGCTACTTTTGCGCTCTAAACACCAGCTGGTACTTGGGTGGAAAGGAAGGGAGAGGACAGACATCTGTGAGATGGACCATAGGCAGTCTACCTGTGGAGCTAGAGAAGTCCAAGTCAGCAAAATACACTTGCCTGAAATAGCTACTCGTGTGAGTTGAAATTTAAGTTAAGACTAGAAGTAAAACCCTTTAGTGCAGTTACATGGACAGGGTTTAGATTAATCTAGTTATATAAGGACAATAAAGTAGTTTTTACAAACATACCGTACAAAAATAAAAAAAAATCAGGTTTGCATGTTGAGACTATAAAAACATTTTTTTAAATAAAAACTCAATTCGTGGGGTATTGCATTGCCATGCAAAGGTCTTGGGTTCGATCCCAAGGGAACACATACACTCACCTAAAGGATTATTAGGAACACCTGTTCAATTTCTCATTAATGCAATTATCTAATCAATCACATGGCAGTTGCTTCAATGCATTTAGGGGTATGGTCCTGGCCACGACCATCTTCTAAACTGAATTTCAGAATGGTAAAGAAAGGTGATTTAAGCAATTCTGAGTGTGGCATGGTTGTTGGTGCCAGACAGGGTGGTCTGAGTATTTCACAATCTGCTCAGTTACTGGGATTTTCATGCACAACCATTTCTAGGGTTTACAAGGAATGGTGTAAAAGGGGAAAACATCCAGTATGCGGCAGTCCTGTGGGTTGAAAATGCCTTGTTGATGCTAGACGTCAGAGGAGAATGAGCCAACTGATTCAAGCTGATAGAAGAGCAACTTTGACTGAAATAATCACTCATTACAACCGAGGTATGCAGCAAAGCATTTGTGAAGCCACAACACGCACAACCTTGAAGTGGATGGGCTACAACAGCAGAAGACCCCACCGGGTACCACTCATCTCCACTACAAATAGGAAAAAGAGGCTACAATTTGCACAAGCTCACCAAAATTGGACAGTTGAAGACTGGAAAAAAGTTGTCTGGTCTGATGAGTCTCGATTTCTGTTGAGACATTCAGATGGTAGAGTCAGAATTTGGCGTAAACAGAATGAGAACATGGATCCATCATGCCTTGTTACCACTGTGCAGGCTGGTGGTGTAATGGTGTAGGTGATGTTTTCTTGGCACACTTTAGGCCCCTTAGTGCCAATTGGGCATTGTTTAAATGCAACAGCCTACCTTAGCATTATTTCAGACCATGTCCATCCCTTTATGACCACCATGTACCCATCCTCTGATGGCTACTTCCAGCAGGATAATGCATCATGTCACAAAGCTCATGCCCTGGATGTGCATCCCACAAATCTCCATCAACTGTAAGATGCTATCCTATAAATATGGGCCAACATTTCTAAAGAATGCTTTCAGCACCTTGTTGAATCAATGCCACGTAGAATTAAGGCAGTTCTGAAGGCGGTCAAACACAGTATTAGTATGTATAACAAACCAAAAAAACTCCAAGGCACTCTCTTATAAAAAGTAAAAAAGCCTTTATTGATATGGCTTGGTCATAATAAACCTACTAAAAACCTACAGACGTGTTTCGGCAAACAAGCCTTCGTCAGGGAGTAAATACATATCAAAAAACAGGAAGAGATTTATAAACTTTGACACCAATCAGAATAACACCATCTGTTAGAAATTAAGGTAGGATTATAAACGGTCCACCGGAGTGTTAGTATGGTGTTCCTAATAATCCTTTAGGTGAGTGTATAATAATAAAACATTTATAGATTGAATGTTGTCACTTTGGATGTCTGCCAAAAGCATAAATGTAAATGCAAATCTATTGCAATAGTATAATATTAAAAAATCCACCTACGTGTTATGTAGAAGTATAATGTACAATGAACCTATTCATTTCCGTACTTTGAAGACACAATGTTCAGATCTCATTCACTCATATCCAAAAACAGCCTATTGAAACTAAGCTGCATAAATATCTTTCTATAAACTTTGCTTCAAGGACATTAGATATTGTCTAATATTGTTTTATGAACTTATCTCAATGTACTACAGGCTTTCACAGCATAGCAGCTTTACACATTTTAAATGCAAAGGGGACTTTTCACAAAAGTCTTAATTTGAAGCGTAACAGAGAGGTCGCAAAATGATCACGAAAACGTATTACATAACATATTATATAAAGGTTAAGGCTTTACATCATTTGAATCACAAGGATCTACGCTTTCCAAAGATATGTGACATGTTTAGATTTTTGTTTTTGAGTTGTTGTATGTCATAAAGTTTTCTGTCAAATAATGCATTGTTCCTCCCACGGTACATTGGACAGCTAAGTGGGTTAAATCTGAGTATTAAACCAGTTACGGGACAAGTTACAGGAACTTACTTGCACCTGCGTCGTGTTATAGATATTAAAAATAGGTTTTATGAATTATTTCAAATGGTAAAGCTCATTGAAATATTTTGTTTTGGAAGAAAGGAATTTGAAACAAAGTCAAAGAAGGTGAAGTGAGACATTTAATCAAAGAAAGGAGGGATTAAAACAATGTGAATAGATCATTGTCAGTAATTATAATATTTACAAAAGAATGATATAGATGGCCATAATCCGTCTGCCTGCTGATAAAAACAATAAAACCATTACAGAAAATTTGAATGGTTTTTATTAAAATACCAATAGGAACCATTAGCTTTTACCATTAAAACCACTACACTGTAGTGCGTTGTGGGCCATATTCCATTAGAACCAATAAATAGAACCAATAGAACCAATACACTGAAAAAAATGATTCATTGAATTTAATCAATTTTTAAGGTAAGTGGTTGCAATCAATTTATTTAAGCTACATTTAAACAAAAAAGATTAGTAAAGTAAAATAAAATATAAAACTTTTGCTTAAATGTAGCTTAAATAAATTGATTGCAACCACTTACCTTAAAAAAATTGATTAAATTCAATTAATCATTTTTTTCAGTGTACATACCATTAGAGACCAACAAAAACCAATACACTGTAGTGTGTTTTGGGCCATATTCCATTAGAACCAATAAATAGAACCAATAGAACCAATACATACCATTAGAGACCAACAAAAACCAATACACTGTAGTGTGTTTTGGGCCATATTCCATTAGAACCAATACATAGAATCAATACATACCATTAGAGACCAACAAAAACCAATACACTGTAGTGTGTTTTGGGCCATATTCCATTAGAACCAATAAATAGAACCAATAGAACCAATACATACTATTAGAGACCAACAAAAACCAATACACTGTAGTGTGTTTTAGGCCATATTCCATTAGAACCAATACATAGAACCAATAGAACCAATACATACCATTAGAGACCAACAAAAACCAATACACTGTAGTGTGTTTTGGGCCATATTCCATTAGAACCAATACATAGAACCAATACATACCATTAGAGACCAACAAAAACCAATACACTGTAGTGTGTTTTGGGCCATATTCCATTAGAACCAATACATAGAACCAATAGAACCAATACATACCATTAGAGACCAACAAAAACTTTTGGGCCATATTCCATTAGAACCAATAAATAGAACCAATAGAACTAATACATACCATTAGAGACCAACAAAAACCAATACACTGTAGTGTGTTTTGGGCCATATTTCATTAAAACCAATACATAGAACCAATAGAACCAATACATACCATTAGAGACCAACAAAAACTTTTGGGCCATATTCCATTAGAACCAATAAATAGAACCTATAGAACTAATACATACCATTAGAGACCAACAAAAACCAATACACTGTAGTGTGTTTTGGGCCATATTCCATTAGAACCAATACATAGAACCAATAAAACCAATACATACCATTAGAGACCAACAAAAACTTTTGGGCCATATTCCATTAGAACCAATAAATAGAACCAACAGAACTAATACATACAATTAGAGACCAACAAAAACCAATACACTGTAGTGTGTTTTGGGCCATATTCCAATAGAACCAATACATAGAACCAAAAAAACCAATACATACCATTAGACACCAACAAAAACCAATACACTGTTGTGTTTTGGGCCATATTCCATTAGAACTAGAGCCCGACCGATTTATCGTTTTGCCGATTTTATCGGCCGATATGAGCATGTCGCAGATATATCTGTATCGGCGTATAAGCCGCAGATATGCGCCGATATGAACATTTGTTACAGAACACATTAAATGCATTTGAAAGATGTAATTACTTGTTTGTCCAGCAGAGTGCGCCATACTGGTTGCTAATGGCGACCCAGATCACTCACTGTAGTGACACCAGCCAATCCCCCACCCCCTTCACTTCAGTCAGTCAGTCTCTCAGTTCAGGTGGCTGCAGTCACGCAGTGTCTTCTTCACAACATTTTTACACCTGGTATTAAGACGCGCTTTGGTCGATTGGATTATAAATGGACAAGAGAGACGCATTCCCGCTTACATTTGGTGTTTTTAATCCGTCTCTTTGTCGACTTGCGAGTTAAAACGCAAGCGGGAGAAATGACGCGAGACGGAGAAATGACACGTTTAAACTACGCGCAGCCGTGCACTTATATAACACTATATGAGATTACTGCTGCTTGTGTTGTTAGTTAACACGCTCATTTCAGAGCAATTGATTCAATAAGCTCGCGCAACTCTACACCCTTGCTAAATAAAAGAGGCGGAGCGAAGACGCATTAGTTTTATTAAAGTCTAAAGTTTGCACGGAACCCTGGGTTTGTGTTATAAAAACGTTGTGCACAGCACAACATTAAACATAGCGTACATTAGTATGTGCTCCGTCAAGCATTGTCTTCGTAACTGTGAGTGGCTAACTAATTTGTGAAGTACACAACTTACTGTAAAGCTAATATTAATCAATGACTTCATAAGTTTCTCTTTACGTTATTCTCGTCAAAACTGCAAAGGATGCAAGTTTTATGTATTTTGTTCTCTTTGTGTTTTAAAGTTATTTATAATAAGTCAAGTTTACTGTTTAGTGCACTGATATCCAACTAATTTTGGATAATAAAGTTTATTGTTAACTTCGTGCCTATAGTACATATCTTTGTCACATCAATAAGTGTTGGATCACCACATTTGTGAGTGATCACCACATTTGTGAGTGATCATTGCATTGCATTGTATTTATTCATAGTATATTATGTTAACGTATATAGTGTATTCTATGTACAGTACTTTAGTATAATATACTGTAGTATATACTGAACTATAATGTACACATAAAGAATATCGGCCGATATATCGTTATCGGTCTTTTTTTACTCCCTAATATCTGTATCGGCATCGGCCCGAAAAAACGCATATCGGTCGGGCTCTAATTAGAACCAATACATAGAACCAATAAAACCAATACATACCATTAGAGACAAACAAAAAACACTACACTGTAGTATGTTTTGGGCCATATTCCATTAGAACCAATACATAGAACCAACAAAAACCAATACATACCATTAGAGACCAACAAAAACTTTTGGGCCATATTCCATTAGAACCAATAAATAGAACCAATAGAACTAATACATACTATTAGAGACCAACAAAAAACAATACACTGTAGTGTGTTTTGAGACATATTCCATTAGAACCAATACATAGAACCAATAAAACCAATACATACCATTAGAGACCAACAAAAACTTTTGGGCCATATTCCATTAGAACCAATAAATAGAACCAATAGAACTAATACATACCATTAGAGACCAACAAAAAACAATACACTGTAGTGTGTTTTGAGACATATTCCATTAGAACCAATACATAGAACCAATAAAACCAATACATACCATTAGAGACCAACAAAAATGTTTGGGCCATATTCCATTAGAACCAATAAATAGAACCAATAGAACTAATACATACAATTAGAGACCAACAAAAACCAATACACTGTATTGTGTTTTGGGCCATACTCCATTAGAACCAATACATAGAACCAATAGCACCAATACATTCCATTAGAAACCAACAAAAACTAATACACTGTATTGTGTTTTGGGCCATACTCCATTAGAACCAATACATAGAACCAATGTAACCAATACATACCATTATAGACCAACAAAAACCACTACACTGTAGTGTGTTTTGGGCCATATTCCAATAGAACCAATACATAGAACCAATACATACCATTAGAGACCAACAAAAACCAATACACTGTAGTGAGTTTTGGGCCATATTCCATTAGAACCAATAAAATTACCAATAAAACCATTAGAATTTTCTGTAATGGTTTTATTGTTTTTTTGCAGCACGGTGAAGAGGTGTGAATGTTTATTTCCCTTGACGTTCTTACTAAATGCGTAAGTCTGACACTAAATAATGGAACAAAACATTCAAAGAATGCAATGCACAGAGTAAATAAATGTTAGCATTTCTGAGATTTCTCTAAAAAATACCCAATAACATAGTTTTTAAAAAACTTTCATAATTTCAGAGTTTTAAAGATTAAAGTTTTTGAAACACAACAAGGTCAGACCTGTTGCTTTAGCTCTAGATTCTTTTAGGGACAATTTCAATTAGTTTTTAATAAAGATGTATCAAATGTATTTTGTAAATTTATTAGAAATTTACATTTTCATAACTCGTGTTTTCATTATCACAAAAAATAATTCAGTCTTCAATAAACTTCCAAGTGTCTGCTTTGAAATTAAACCAAACTTATGCTTTTAGTGCAAAGTCTTCATGAACTGTATCTAATTTTAGTTTGGGTATGACTTTTTGGGGGGGGGTTAATAATTAACTGAAACAAAGTTTTCCGTGTTGTGGTACTAACATTGTATTTTAACCTGTTTATGAAATCTGAAGTTCAGGCTCTTGTCATGTGAGAGAATATTATCTCTTCAATTCTCTTTGTCAAATCGTAACCTCAAATTTTCTTCCGAATGAAAGCATCACCTAAGGTTAGTCTGTTTTAGGTAACTTCAAATGAGTCGAACCGACAAAAACAACTTACAAAGTAAACAAACCACTCAGTATTAAAAGGGGCTTTCAAAATATTTGTTTTCGATAACCCGGCGGGCACGCTTTGACATTATTCAGTTTACTCACTCCTGCTAAAAGCATTGTTATCTCGAAAAGAGACAAACAAATAAGTGCTGTGCAAAATCATAACATTTTGGAACGACAGTGTGAAAATGCTGTAGTTTCTGTATAATTCACTTCTCAAACTGAAAACAACTGTGCAAAATGAATGTGAAAATGGGGCGTGGCATGACACAACCAATCACAAATCAGAACCAATCACAACACATCTATCTGTTGCTGCGTGCTATCCCACAATCCACTGCATAGCTAAAGGGTGAATGATTTAATTTTTTGTTTGTCTGGAAATATAAATATGATTTAAAACGCCTGATCGTCTTTCATCTGTTGTTTTTGATGTTTAAAGGGATAGTTCACAAAAAAAGGAAAAATATGTTGTCATTTACTAACCCTCATGTTGTAACAATCCTGTATAAATTTCTTTGTTCTGATGAGCACAAAAGACAATATTTTAAGTGATTTTTGTACCCAAACCAATAATGAGCCCCCTTCACTGCCATAATATTCTTTTTTTTAAACTATGGATGTCGATGGGTTACAAACATTTCTTTAAAATATCTTCCTTCGTGCAAAATAATGACCAATCGTCTGAGAAAATGTAGTGTTGCTTATAACAGACACAGCTGGTTAGGACAAGTCGGGTGAATGCATTCTGCAGCCGTAGCTTGTAGGCCGGCTTGCATCAGCTCTCGAGATAAGACAATGTTTAAAACTTAGAGGCTGATGTCAAAGTCCCAAGTCTGGAGCAGCACCCTGTCAGTTACATATGCATGGGAGGATGGTTAGGGGCCAAAGGGGTTTGAGGAAATCTCACATAGAGCCCGTCGCGCTATCAGCATTAAGATCAAAGTCATTTTCCGCCACCTCATACATGAGCTAGAGGCTTTAGCCCGGGAGACGGAGAGATGCGGTGCATATGGGATTGGCTTGCTTTGCTAGCGGATACATAGACTTTGTCGTATAGATTTATGGCTATAGAGTTTGACTGGAGTTCACTGTCGACTTATTCGTTGTACCAATATTATACTTCTCTGCTAGTTTTTTGTCACTTGTCGTATTTATATGACAAAATCAATTGTAAACACTTCTTATTGTAGCCGTCCTTTCTATTTATTTATTTATTTGTACAGAAAAGTCTCCCGTGTGTTGGTGAATCTCCAGAAACCTGTCAAGAATGGCCTTTTTTGCAGTGCATATTTTTACACACACACGCACACAGTTCTGAGAAGCAACTTTTTTATGTGTATGATTTAAAAAAAAGACATTGTATTACAATAAAGAGAATCTAACAAGAATCACTATTAAGCATACTGTAGGCATAGTCTGGGGGGTGCAGGGGGTTACTGCCCCACCAGACCAGAGACAATTATGATTTTGTGAGCTATTAATGAAAATAAAAAGTGACCCGTCACAGAAACCAGTGACACAAGTCGGCAGCACAACTTTCGAGCAAAATTAGATTTTTTTCGTGGTTGATTTGGTGATTTTCATTTTTTTGCAGAATCTGTTAGTTGAGATTACAAAGAAGCCTCTCCATGTTTGAGATAGCAGTATTTGTATAGTTAAAAACACACTTTGCGGTTGAATCGGCTTGTTTTTCTGGAGATTTTAGCATGCAGTGGGGGGCGTCAGTGTCTGTGTGTATTTACATATTGGATAAGTGGCTTTTGTTTGTTTTGTTATTGCCCCCCAAAGGAACAGCGTGGCTACTTAATAGATATAGTTCACCCAAAAATGAAAATAATGTCATTAATGACTTACCCATGTTGTTCTAAACTCATAAGACCTCCGTTCATCTTCGAAACACAGTTTAAGATGTTTTAGATTTAATCCGAGAGCTTTATGACCCTCCATTGAAAATCTATGTAAGTTACAGTTTACTGTCCATGTTCAGAAAGGTAATAAAAACATAATCAAAGTAGTCCATGTGACATCAGTGGGTCGGTTAGAATGTGTTGAAGCATCGAAAATGCATGTTGGTCCAAAAATAACAAAAATTACGACTTTTTTCATCATTGTCTTCTCTTCTGGTTCTGTTGTGAACCGCAAGAAGTCACGTGACTGCAGTGACGCGGCTGACGTTTTATCCTTAGTTTTAATCTCTATGTTTGCGAAGTTCTTACAGCGGGTGCACAAATAAAATACGTTGGGGCACCAGGTAACACGTCAGTACGTCAGCCGCGTCACTGCAGTCACGTGACTTCAGTCTCGTGCACACGGTTATAAAAACAACAGCAACTTTTATTTTGTTTACAAAAAGAACTATTATTAAAAAGTTCTTTATTTTCTACATTTTTAGGAAACTTTGTTTTTACATTTTTATACGACGTTTTTATTTCAAGCGTTGCATGCTTGTTTGAAATATGTAATAAAAACATTAATAGCTATCTGTGTGTTGTTTCCTTATTTTAGAATTACAATGATAGGATTATGCACTCTTTCATTAGACAAAATAATCGTGAACATATTTACAGTATAATAGTTTTTCTTATTTTTTTATTCAGTGTACATAAGAGTTGCCTATACCGTTTTATCTGTAGATGCTAAGAGACATTAATTTATATATTACCCGTTTGCAAACTTTTTTTTTTGATGGCACGTTTTCCTGACCTTTCTGACCTAAAGCACGATTTATAGTTGTGCGTAAGTTCTCCGCCGTAGCTACGTAGCTACGTTTTAACAGCGCGTCTGATCTACACAGACCGCAAGCGCTGTGATTAGTCCACCAGAACCCCTCCCGTCAGGTTAAAAAACCTGCGTGATTCCGTTTGCGACGGTGAAAACAAAGATGAGCCAAGTTGAGGAGTGATTTATTCTCAAACTGCAACAAAAGTCACTGTTTATATACTTCCATCATTGCTGGTCTTCTCAAAACATACACAACAAGTTGCTGTTTCTTCTTCGTGGGTGGGTAAACTGTCCAAGCTTCTTCTTCTTTGAAAGTCGCGCTGCTACTGTGGTTACCCGCGTGGAAACTGCCTACCAGCGGTCTACGCATGTGATTGCACGTCGATGCGGACAACGACCCAAAAGTATAAATGAAAACCGACACGGAACCGTCGCGGCTACACCGTAGGACCTACGCACAACTATAACGAGCCCTTAAGCCATACACTGTAAAAAAAGTCCGTAAAAATTTCAATGTTATTGCAGCTGGGTTGCCGGCAATCCACCGCAGATTCACACCCATGTTATCCACTGGCAAGAGTTTGCTCAAAGTTAAATAAATTCCAAACATCAACAAGTCTCTATCCTCACAGAACAAAACCATACAAAAACAGCCTCATGCAAAGCATTCTGGGAACCAGAAATCATCATCAACCTTTTTCTGTTTTTTGCTTCAGATTTTGTTTCCCAGAATGTTTTGCCTGATGCTGTCCTTCAGTTTTACTCTGTAAAGACAAAGACCTGCAAATGTTTAACGTTCATTTAACTTTGAACAAAATGTTGCCAGTAAATAACATAAATCCAAATCTACGGTAAATTACCGGCAACTCAGCTGCAATTTCTACGGATTTTTTTTTACAGTGTACACCTGTAAAGCACAGGGGGGATCTTTACGGGGGGATAACTTATAATGAGCCCTATTGTCAGTCACAGCAGCAGACAAAGGTGAAGACTGCAAACTTTAGAGGCTGTCTTCTCAACTTTAAGGTTTTTGGAGTCCTTCCTTCAAATGGCAACAACTACTCCAAATATTATCAGATTTCCATGTGTTACACGTCATTGGAAAGCTTGGAAACTACACTTTCAGAATCTGTGATAACTCAAAATGCCCCAGACCCGACTTTAATTTTGTTTATGAAAATATGTTTTTTTTTGGAGGTGACGAGGAAAAGTTTTAATGCTTCTGCAAAAACATGTATCACAGTATGGTTACTCCATAAAACGTTAGTAAAATAAATCCTAAAATTCCATAGTTTTTACTTCTGTAAACAAAGTAAAACATTACAAGCACAGTGTATGTTCGAGCCTCCTGTCCCCTGTATAGTCAAAATGTCTTTACATCACCGATCCTTATCTCTCTACAAATAGACAGCGACAATCCATGCGGCAAACAATTCGGTCTCGCTCCTGTTGCTTACGATAAAGAAAAGAGGCTTTCAGAGAAAACCGCTGGATGTCTTTCTGCCGCGCCTAATTACTTCCTATCCTCTGTACTGTATCTTCCTGAATGCAATTTTTTATATCTAACATGAGAGATTTACAGGCAGAAGACGTTATTTCTCTATCTTTTCAAGTTTTCCTCTCTTATCCTCGCACGCCATTCTCATTCACTCAGAACCTTTGGTTATTTATATGCCTTTATCCCTCGTACTCTTTTGACTGTCACATATCTAACAAAGGCGTCGGTCTTGCCGAATGCATTAAAAGTTTGGGACACGCATTGTCAGCGTTAGCCTGGATTTGGTTTGTTTATGTAATTCCTTTAAAACTAACCTTGTAGGACTTTTACCACCAAATGAATTAATTTGCCCGCCCTGCGTATGCTTAGCGCTAATAAGGATGCAGTGCAGGGTACTTACCGAAAAAAGACCAGTTTGTGAGTGCGCACTTGTTTACGAAACATGCAAATTTAACTTTGTCTTATCAAACAGCTGTTTTGTTTTGCAGCAGCTTGTTTGTGCAAAATCCCATGTACTGACGTCTGTCTCGAAAACATCAGCCTGTGTTCTAGATGTGCTCAATTGTTGCCATTATATAATTTTATGCAAAAAGATGACTCAGTTTGTGAATATAGGTTACTATGGATGAATAGAGTCCACTAAAGAGTTATTTGCATCGGGCATCAATGCATGAAATTTTAAAATTTTTACACAATCTGTACGCAATTTGCACAAAGAAATTCCCAAGTGAAACCCTGTGGAAGATGCCATAAACTGTAAAAAAAAAAAAGTATGGTTATGTAAGTCAATTCAACCTACTTTTCAAGGTTTTACTTGTGATAAGTTGACGTAACTAAATTTGTCAAGTTAAAGTACCATAAAAATATATGTAGTTTCACTGCCTTTTTTGAAAAAAAAAAAACGATTTACAACATATCTGTAAATTAACTGCATGTTATGCTATAAAATCCTATTAATAACGTCTGATCCTTACATCAAAGCCACCTCGTGAGTTTGGTGCGTGTATGTGTGGTGTAGACGAGGGCTGCAGATGAAATTCTGCAAGTGTCTCAGCTCATAAATGCAACTCCGAGCTACCGCACTGCGTTTTTAACTACTATCTAAAATCTAAATTTAAAACCTCCGAAATGAAGTCAGGATTCTGAGCTGGAGTGTATGTCAGACATCTGAGACAGAGACTAATTTGCACTAAGTCTCGCATATTCTCTCCAGCCTCCATACTAATGATTGATAATGTTTTATTAATGCAGAGATATCCTCCGCCGAGGATCTAAACAAATTGTAGCAATTTAGTCAATCCCATGCACAGAATCAATCATAGGCAACTCTGAGTGATCATGCATCACTGCCAACACCCCTCCTCCTCTCAGGCCTTAGGAGCCTGCAGCTCTCGCTTTCTCTTTAGTTCAAAACAAGTACATTCTCGCAAGTTCCTCGTTTCACTCGTTACAACAAAGTTCGGTTTCTTCACAATTACTAAAGTTTGCTGCCTGATTTACATTTGCCGTCTGACATTTCATCTGATTCAGAACTTCTAAAGGAAATGCAAAAAGTTGGTTTTAAGTGGCACTTTCTTTATATCTGTGTGACACAATTATATATGAAAAGTTAGGTTCCAAAACGAGATAACTCCGTTTAAAAATTTTTTTTGTCAAAACATGTTTATGTTATCATGTTTCATTGTGTTTCAGACTGATCTCATGGAAAGAAAAAATTTGATCAATTTATTCGTGTCCATGGCACGAAATTCAACTTTTTTCGTGCCCTGAGCATGAATGTCTTTTTCGTGACACTCCGTGGCACGACTTTCTTTTTCGTTTCATTTTATGTATTGTTTTCTCATAGTTTTTTCATATTTTTCTTACCATTGTCGCTTGGGGTTGGGGTTAGAATCACTTTTTTTTTCATTTTTAGACATCCTAACCCAAAAACCTCAGGCGAGAATAGTTTTAAAAGCAGAAAAAAAAAAACGTGTAAAAACCAATACATAAAATTACATTCTAACACAAACCCCAAATCTAACCCCAACCCCATGCGAATATGATTTAAAAATAGAAAAAAAGACAAAACAATACAAAAAAAAATGAAACGAAAAAGAAAGTCTTGCCACGAACACGAGAAACTATTAAAAGAAATTCAATGCGAGTGTCATGAAAAAAAAAACATTTGTGCTTAAAGGGGCAATAAGTAGGATTTTAAGTGTTTTTTTTTTATCAAAATCAATGTCTTTATCCATAAATATGTCCTCGTTGGTGTCAAATGACCCCTGCCGATGATCTGACTTTTCTTTGTAAGCTTAGAATTTCTTCTCTTTACTTACATTGAACGGGTAAGTCCAAGGAGGCATCCGTGTCGTTCCGCCGTATTGATAAACTATAATAGCAGAGAGGGACAAAAAGCACTAGCCTACCAACGGGTTTCCACAACGCGTTTTCGTTCAGAACACGTCAACCAGCTGCAGCGGACAAGGAGATCAGTGAGTACATAATGGCTACCGTAGTTGCAACACGCATTTGGAAAGGGGAGGCGCTAGAAAGCACTGTTCGTTTGAATGCAAAATACAGTTCCACCACTAGATGGGGGTAAATCCTACTTATTGCCCCTTTAAGGCACATAAAAAAGCTGAATTTCGTGCCATGGACACAAATAAATTGATCAAATTTTGCGTGACTATAACACAACTTTCCATGAGATCATGTTGGTTTTATTGTGCTACTAAATTGTATTTTTTAGTTATGAAGGCTTAAATCAAAACAAACCAACTGCAGTTTGATTGATATTAATCGGGATACACAATCGAAAAAAACAGATTTTTGATTTTTTTTTAACTATGTATATATAGATAGATAGAAGTTTGGTAACAAAGTAAGTGTTTTGATTAATGCCATTAAAGGAATAGTCTACTCATTTTCAATATTAAAATATGTTATTACCTTAACTAAGAATTGTTGATACATCCCTCTATCATCTGTGTGCGTGCACGTAAGCGCTGGAGCGCGCTGCGACGCTTCGATAGCATTTAGCTTAGCCCCATTCATTCAATGGTACCATTTAGAGATAAAGTTAGAAGTGACCAAACACATCAACGTTTTTCCTATTTAAGACGAGTAGTTATACGAGCAAGTTTGGTGGTACAAAATAAGACGTAGCGCTTTTCTAAGCGGATTTAAAAGAGGAACTATATTTTATGCCGTAATAGCACTTTTGGGAGTACTTTGACTCGCCTGAAAAGTCCGCTCCCCTTCTCCCTCTCATAATGGGAGAGGGAGGGTGTTACTGCGCCGAGTCGAAGTACTCCCAAAAGTGCTATTACGCCATAAAATGTAGCTCCTCTTTTAAATCCGCTTAGAAAAGCGCTACGTTTTATTTTGTACCACCAAACTTGCTCGTATAACTACTCGTCTTAAATAGGAAAAACGTTGATGTGTTTGGTCACTTCTAACTTTATCTCTAAATGGTACCATTGAATGAATGGGGCTAAGCTAAATGCTATCGAAGCGTCGCAGCGTGCTCCAGCGCTTACCCGCACGCACACAGACGATAGAGGGATGTATCAACAATTCTTAGTTAAGGTAATAACATATTTTAATATTGAAAATGAGTAGACTATTCCTTTAATGTTTTTTTTTTTTTTTTTTTGTCAACCAAATGAATATAACATGGCAAAGATGAATGCACATTTATATATTGATTCAATAAATTAATTGCATTTTGGAAAAAAATATTAAATATAATAATTTTATAAAATATTTCATAATAAATCTTTGAAAATCTAATTCTGGATTTGAAATTTTAATGTTAGTGAATTTCTTTCCTGAAGAAAATAGTGTTTTTCATCTAGTCACTTTCTTGGTATAGAAAACTAATTTTTACAAAAATTTCTCTTCAAGTCCTTGTGTCATTGTTAACAAACAAGACAGTCAAAATGTTTAACAATGTTGTCAATATAACAAGACTACACACTATATTGTGTCTCTACGACTTAATGCAGGGAATATTCCCCACACATGCTTGGCGAGTGTTAATTCTGGATGTGTCTATAATAATTAGACATGCAATGCTTCATTCTCCGTGTTTACATCCATCAATAAAGCACTAATTGATGCATACTTTTATAAACTCACTAAGCCAAACACTAATACATCTGTTCTTGTGTTCCAACAAATGAGTGTTTCTCTAAACCATTATGCTTTCCCTCCTTGCTAACATGTAAAGAGTTGACAGCAACTACAAAATCTTAGCTCAGGAGGAGTTGCTCCTGTCCTCATGTCAACTTTTTGAAGTGCTTTGTTTGCTTTATGTAACATAAAACTTGATAACAGGAATTGTATGTGTTTCTTTTCTGAACACCCAAAGAGATAATCTGATTTAAACAGCTTACGCCACAATAGCCAATAAAAAAACAACACCTACGGTTTCAATCAAAAAATCATAACACTTAGTCCAAGGTGAAAGGAATCTCATATTTATTCAGGAATCTGACATTAATATAAGACTATGTACAAACCTTTGCTGTAATTCATCCCACACTAAAGCCTCTTGCTGAATAATTCCACATTTCTCATGCACTTTAATGCAATGTCTTACTGATCCATTTGAATCTGAACAAAGACCGACTTCGGCTGCTCACGACGTGCCTGTGACATTAAGTTCTTATGCATATGTGTTAAAAGCGTTCTCCTCTGTTATATTTGAGACCTGACGGATCATAGCACGGCACCCTGACACGATACACAAACCATCTCTAAAGAACTGTGGCTGACAGAATGGGTGGAAATGACTGCAGCTCACACAATAAAAAAACTTTTTTAACATCCCTCCACATATGCGCTGCATTTTAGCCATCTAAGCTGAACAAAAACCCAACTTTTAAAAACACGTCTAAAGACTCTTGTACAAGCTGTTACACACCAGTGCACTCCATCTACTGTAGCCATTTTTAAACACAAGCACCACATCTCATTAGTTAGATAATCCCAAACCAACCTTATTTTATAGCGACTGCACATATTTTTGATCTTTACTCAACTTGGAATTCCAAGTCATTTTAACTAAATTGACTAGCGATGAGTTGCTGTAACTTATACAATTAAGTTGACACAACTATAGCAAATTTAACTTGAATAAATAAGTTACAGCAACTTATCACTTGTCAAAATAGCTGAAATGACTTGTAAATCCTAGTGGATTAAATGTAACTATTTTCCCGCCATTGACGAGTTATCTCGTCAATTAAGAGAAAAAATGTGCATGCAAAATTTTTTTTTTCCTCATGAGTTTTTGTGGTATTCTGAAACACCGCAATTATCCACTAGATCCACTAGACCCTCTTACCCAATTTATAAAAAAACTGAAGCAATTTTTTTTTATTAATTTTACACTCCGTGTATGTTTTTTAATAATCGTTCTAATTCTGATCTCTAACAAAATTCCTTTACAAAATTTTGCATTTTTGAAAAAAAAATACCCATATTTAAGAATTTATAAACAAAATATAGATAGGATAAAAGTTTTTTCCCTGTTTTGTTTGTTTGTTTATTGTTTGTTTAAAATATATATTTGATATATTTGTATGTGTACATATTTTTAAAAGAAAATTCTTCTGGAAGGCATTTTGTAAAACTTTTGTGAAAATCACAAAAAAATGCTGGCGGGCAACTTTTTTAAAAAAGGCTGGCGGGAAATAAGTAAAAAATATTTTTTTTACAATGTGGGTACCTGGTTGCCTTAAAATTTGAGTTAATTCAACTTAAACATATCAGTTAACTCTTAGATATTTTTACACAACTTTTTTGAGTTATACTTATATAAGTTGAACGAACTTAAAATTTTAAGGCAACCAGGTAACTTACTTTTTTAAACCTTTTTTAAAGTTAAACTAACAAATCTTTTTTGGACACTGTTGAGATACAGCCTTCTTTGCGCACACTTCGGATGCGTGCAACAAAACTTTTTAAATGGTGCGTGAGTAGCACATTGAAATCTCTTTGCTTGAATTTTTAAGCTGACATGGCTTTAAAGGTGCAGTGTGTAATTTTTAAAAGGATCTCTTGACAGAAATGCCAAATAATATACAAAACTATATTATCAGGGGTGTATAAAGACTTTTTAAAAATTAACTGTAATGTTTTTATTACCTTAGAATGAGACGTTTTTATCTACATGCACGAGGGTCCCCTTACATGGAAGTCGCCATTTTGTGCCACCATGTTTCTACAGAAGCCCTTAATGGACAAACTTTTTTTACTAAGTTGTCTCCGTCGATGACATGTTTTTCCGGTGGCGGCTACTGTAGCTTCTCTATGCGTTTCAAAGCGAGGGGTGAGCAGTGGACTGAGTCGTTGGTTCCAATTCGCAACCTCACCACTAGATGCTGCTAAAAATTTACACACTGCACCTTTAAAACACATGCAAATGATAAACTTTCTTAAAGGGCCGCATTGGCCTGATCTGGCAAATGACAGATCTGGTAACATGCTGGCACTGATGTTGTTAAATGCCCCTTACACTGTAAAAAAATTGAAGCATTTTTGTCAAATCAACATATATTTTTATGTTAATTTAACTCAACAAATTAAGTTAAACAAATTCAACTTATCATTTCAACTTTTTTAAGTCAAAAAACTTGGAATTGAACAAATTAAGTTGTTTTATCTCCGTACTGCATTTTTTTAGGAATTAATGATGATGCATTGTGTTTAGCAATGAAATTTAGCAAACAGCACATTAATAATTAACGTATGCTCAAAAATACTGTAATGAGCATCAGTGGCCCAGTTCCACTGCTTTTCAAACAACTGGAATAGATGAATAGAGAAACCTAATAATAAATGCAAGGTTGAAACGTTCATCTACATACAGCCTCAACGAGACCACAGGCTTGCCAGAGTCCCACCTGCTCGCAATTTCCAGCTTGACGCCAGAAGATGCGAGAGTTCCCTCTGGGACCTTTGATTTCTGGATGGAGAGACAAACTTTATTTGGTGAATTATGGAGGGCTTTGGGGGAAGGCCTGTCCCCTAAGCAGATGGCTCTGTTTGCTGTAATCGGAGCACTAAGCACTGGATAATACAATTTTTAATGAGTTTAATGTCAACTTCTCCTGCTCATCTTCTGGCTACTACTTCGTGCTTTGAGGATGTTTGAGGCGACAAACACCGCTGCCATTTGGAGCAGAACCAGTCAGAACCCCTGATGTCATTATACGGTACTGGATGTCAAAATGGTCCAATGGAAAATTGTTATTGGTCAGATGTTGCTTTTTAAATAGCTCAGAAGACTTTATACAAATTTTAGTGACATTTCACTGACATACTGACATGTGTTTCTCCTGAAATTAAAGGGCACCTATTATGCAAAATCCACTTTTACAAAGTGTGTTAATACATCCGCCATACAATGAAAAAAAATGCACCCGCTCTTTTTTAATCCTCATTAAACCAAAGCAGTCTCATAAAACATGTTGTTTTGATTGTCTTATCAATGTGACATTACACTGATAAAGCCCCGCCCACGGCCACTGACTGACAGTCCTGCATTGCCATAGTTTCACACTGTCTGCCATAAAGTGAAATACTATTTTCTCAAACTGTGTTACCAGGAATCAGATCTATTTTAATTAAAATCACTCACTGTCTCTTTTGGTAAGGGAGTAAGGAGCAGCAGCCCATTTGCATTTAAAGGTACAGACACGAAAACAGCATGTTTTTGTTCCCACCCAAATTTTGGACATGCTTTAATAAATTATCTGTTGGGTATTTTGAGTCTAAACTTCACAAGCACATTTTGGGCACACCTGAGACTATTACATCTTGTAAAAATGTGCATAATAGGTGCACTTTAATGCACATGCTAGACTACAGAGATGTAAAATTAGGGCCCTATTTTAACGATCTAAGCGCATGGTCTTAAGCGCACGACACATAGTCTTAAAGTGCGAGTCTGAATCCACTTTTTTAATTTAACGATGAGAAAAATGGTTTGTGCGCCTAGCGCACAGTCTAAAAGGGTTGTTCCTATTCTCGTAATGAGTAATCGGTGTGTTTTGGGGATAATGTGCAAAAAAAAAAAAACAATGAGAGTCTCATCTCTCATCTCCTCTAAAAGCCATTTGCGCTGGTGCAATGCCGATTACCTATTTAGATGGCGGACTTTGAAAGCTGAAAAACTAAGCGAAGGAAGAAAACCACCAGTTTAAGATTGATGTTAAAAATTGTGTTGTTTGCATTTGTATTAAAATTTTAAATTTTTTATTGTTTTGTATTAAAACTTATTATAACTCATTAATACTCTTTACATTTTATTTTTTACCTTTTAATTTTTCATATTTAAAAAAGTTTGTTTGATGCTGCGCATCCATGTGTGTGATAAGCAAACGCACATTGTCGTCCCGTTTATAGGCGCATATTACTAACGCGCTCTGTAAATAAGAAAAACAATATTGCGCCATTGACTTCAGACTTTAGACCAGGTTTTAGTTGGTCAATGGCGTAGTCCATTTTAGTTGCCTCAAAATAGCAACGCGCCTCGTTTTCAGACCAGAACGCCCATGCGCGCAAAAATGGGCGCAAATCTATTGGCTATTTAAACAACGTGGCGCTAAACGTGAAAATGACAACTGCGCTGGGCTAAAACTAGCAAAAGACACTTTCGTCGCGCTTTGTGTTGCATTGCGCCGGGTGTATAATAGAGCCCTTAATGTGTAAAGTCTACATCTGATCTGTTTTTGAAATTTCTAAACTAATCTTGGAACCACTACAGTGTCAAAAAAAGTTGGTCAAAACAAGGTCCCTAACTGCCACAGGGGCAGTACCCTTTTAAAAACCACACCTTTGCATCTAAAGAGTTCATATTAGTACCTCAAAGGTACATATTGGTACCAAATAGTGCTGGGCAAAGATTAATCGCGATTAATCGCATACAAAATAAAAGTGATTTTTGGCATAATATATGAGTATGTGCTGTGTGTAATTATTATGTATCAATAAATACACACACATTAATGTATGTATTTAAGAAACATTTACATGTTTATATATATTTATTTATATTTTTATATATTCTATATTAAATATAAATTTAAAAAATGTATATATAAGTAAAACAATTCTGAAATGAATATATGAATGTGTGTGTGGTTAAATATACATAATAATTAGACACAGTACACGCACATATATTATGCCAAAACTCACTTTTATTTTGTATGCGATTAATCGCGATTAATCTTTGCCCAGCACTAATATATATATATATATATATATATATATATATATATATATATATATATATATATATATATATATATATATATATATATATATATATATATATATATATATATATATATATATATATATGTGGTAGATATTAGGACCTTGTGACACAGCATGGGATAATTTTAGACCATTTTTTCTCACAGTGTACAAAACCGTAGTATATACTGTACTAAAGTCTTTTACAGATGAGAAACAATCAGGATACTTATGCAAAAGGTACAGTTTGCTCTTTATTTGATGTCATTGCTGTCAAGAAGAAACAAATGTAATATTCAAGCTTTTATTTCCTTTGGGTGTTAAAGAATGATGACCGCAGATGTGAAGTTTTAGCATTATCAGCTGTATGTAGGTATGAAAACATCAATATTCTGCAACAAATTAGGCCACATAAAAATAAATCTATAATATATTCATAGACTTGACACCAGTGCAAAAAGTCCATCATTTACAACGAAATTATTACGTAAGTCACGTTACCCTACATAGCATCAAACTTTTAGCCAGGTTCTTTCTATAGCCTACACCTAGACTTTCTCTATGAGCCGCAGAGAGACAGATATGCGGCATTCAAAGACACAACGTGCCTCAACCTCGGAAAAGAATGGAAAACTAAATATGAATTTCTAACGAATGCTCATAAATCATATAAGGTCTGTTCCTAAGAGCCCACTCTTGTCTACTGTTGTGGAGATAGCAAATTTAGCTCTGTCGTTCATCGAGGGCCTCCGGGGCTCCGGACGGATGGATTTAAGAATAGTGACAAAGGCTGCTGGCATTTAGGGTCTAATTTAGTCGCCTCAGAGCAGGAACAGGGAATATGTGGGTCTATCGGCCGTAGTGTAAAAGAAAATGCGAAAACTTGCTGAATGATGCGATATACGGTGCACGATACAATAATGCTTCAAGTGATTAAATTCAATTTGAATAATAATGAAATATTTAAAACTGAAAAGTATATAACAAGCTTCAAATTCTTTCTGGGAAAAGAAACCATCATTCTCTTTGTCTCACCAATCTCTCGGCTATCTGCAAACTCTGACCATAACTTTTTAAAGTATTAAAATCATTCGGTTATTGCGAACCATGTGAATGATTCTCGCGAAATTAGACTTATGAGGTGTTATGAAACATTTTGATAAAAAAAGTAAATGCAAAGTAACCAAAATACGAAGCATATACAGTTACAAACATCTATTTATGTACTATTTTGTACATGGTTTAAATGATTTCATACAAACAATTTTTTTTCCACATTTAAGGGGAAAATTTTCATTACCGCAACGTGTTCATGACTGGATTTGGGTTCTTTGACATGGAAATATTTATAATTAAAAAATCTAAAAAATAAAAAGCTTCAGTGCATGTTATACTACAAACATTTACAGTAAAGACACATGTGGTATTTGGTGATCATGGTAAATGTAGAGACAATAAGGAATATTAATGTGTCCTAGACCAATTTTCTCATCCTCCGCAACAATTTTCAATCATTGTTTAAGCCCTCAAGGAACTAACATAAAAAAATTGTTGGAAGGGACATAATTGACTGTGACACTCAAGATGGCTACCAGGTAAGCAGTTCTTATTTCTTCTCTCCAGATAAAAGTTAAATTGTTGTTTATCAAAGTACCTAGACAACTTTTAATTATCATTACCGAAACATGAGTTTGTAAATGCATATATTTAATGTAATATCATGTTGCGGTAATGATATTTTTTTATAATGATAATCTAAAAAAATTAAATAATTCTATAGGAAATATTTTTTAATCCTCTAAAAGTAATGGTTATAGTAAGTTCAGACCTTATTTTTATATGTGCAAAAAAATGGCTTCAAGGGCTTTTAAAACAATCTAATGCTGGACACCTTCTAAGTCTGGATTTCGTGAGAATGCACATTTGCGATTTTCGTATTATTTTAATATATCGTGCTTCCCTCACAGTTTCTACAGTCAAACAGCATAACTATGGTTGTTTTCGAATGTAAATTACTCAAATAATTGTGATATCTATTTTGGAGAAAAGGTTTTAATTTGCTGTTTTGCTCAGGACTACACACATATAAACAAAGCGCACATCAGAAATGCATGCCTTGTTCACAAAACCTCGATTCAATAGATTCGTAAGCTGCTTGAAAAGAAAACCTGTCAGACAGGATATATTTCCATGTTGACTGAAAAAGAAAAAGGCAAACATCGCACTTCTAAGCCCTTTCAAACCAGACTGCCGCCTGACACTGTATAATTCCCGATAATTATTCGCCAAGCACGAGTCTTTTTCATTCCCTAATCTGTTCGCCTTTCAACGCGGGCCGCCGAATCTCATCAAAACCATCATCAGAAGTCGGCGGCACGTCTGCCGAACTCTATCACAGCGTGGCGTTGCCCGTGTTCAGAGAAGGACTTTTGGTGATATATTCATCAGCACTGAATAATGCTCTTGGGTGAATGCTTTTTGTGAACCTTCTCATTTTTCTTCAGGTTTTAAACCCAAGTTTCTCTTGAATAATGGCACAAAGTTCTTCGGTTTCTGACAGAAAGAAGACAAACTCTTGTGGGTTTAAGTCTTACTTGTTTTTATGATCTCACACTTTTCTACAATCAATTAAATGTTAACAATTAAAAAATAAAGGCGAGCATGATAAATAATAATCAGACATATTTTACTTTTTACTGTAACTTCAAGTCATGCAAAGGCTAGAAATTTCACACTTGCTTTTAATTGTCACATTTACATTTCACAGTGCATTTTTCTTTGTAATGTCGCTTTATTATTTTTACTAATTGCTGCCAAATTGTCAAAATGAGAAATATTTCACAAAGGATGACAAATGAATCAATCTGAATCCAATTTTCACTTGCTCACTAAGTCCTGCGAAAGAGACAAAAGGCTTTCTTGCACAACTTTCGTTTACAAACTTTCTGATGTACTTTTTTGTGAAATCTTGCTCTTTTTCACAGCATGGTGGACTTTTATACGGGAGTCTCTGGTATGATTTCATAGGGGTGCGTGCGTGGAGTGGAAATGGGTGAGCGATAAAAATACGCGTGTGCGGTTTGAACCAGCGTGTCCGGCTTGCTCTGAAAAGTGAGATCTAATTACTTAGGCGGAGGTCTAAAACTGTCAGCGTTCTCACTTCGAGGAGGAGTGAATTAAAGGTTCAACCTGGGGGTTTAATCAGATCTGAAACCAACTTACACCTCTGGACATCTCATATTCACTCCACCCCCATGAGTCTAACATCTATAGACCGGTTACTAGATATTTCTGTACCTTAGGTTTGCTGCAGTCGAACTGATAGAAGCCATTCGTCTTGTAATTAAGCTGTTGTGTTACATATGCTCATACAAATGGGTTTCGGACTTTATTGGCGTTTAATTGGTCGGCTGTGTGATACTATATGATATCACACACATTTCTGAGATTGAGCAATGAATAAAAAAGGAAATCTACTTTGATCTATAGTAAACAGCACGTCTAATCTGTTTACATTGATATAGACATGCAAAATTGTAATAAGTGATGTGTGATATAAATCAGACTGAATAAAACATTGATTTCAACATCTTAAATGAAAAAGTATACTCAGTCTGAAGATTAAATAAATTAAATAAAACGTTCCCAACATTAATTAGTCTCTTAAGTTCGTAGCGGATGTGATCACACTTCTATTAATACTTTAGCAAACACCATTAAGTGTCCAGTACAGTGCCCCCTATGACCCATAATTTCTGCATATACTCTTTTTATAGCATGCCACAAATAATGGGAACATGAATGACGCATTTATGTAGCTGAACAGCAATGTTGAAACACGTCAAACTGGCGGCCTGACTCTAATTTAGCATATCTGTTGCAACTGTAATGCTTTAGGATGGATGTGATGAATCACGACCCAACCACGTATAAACCAGCTTGTTTTAGCCTGATAAATGATTAGAAAGACCCAACAATACTGTTGTTGATTGATAACCAACAACAGCATAAAACACTTTTGTTGACTGTTGAACACATGCGCGGCAGATGGCACTTTTTAATTGCGCTGTTAAGAATAACGGATGCAAAGATGGATTATATGTTGAGTGGTATATGATTGAAATTCATTATAGCAACTAAAATGAAACTATTGGCAACACTTCCTATGAAACAAATGTATAATATAATTAAGGTATTTGCATACACCTTGCATCAGCTAAGGGTTATAAAATGTATACCGGGTTGAGGTGTATGACTTTGTAACCATAGTTACAGCTAACTAACTGTTACAATGATGAATGCTGATTGGTCAATACAGTATTTCAACCATGAATAAATACATAACATAATAACTGCTATGATTAGAAACCCAATTCATCTTATGTAACTACAGTTAACTGTTTATCACTGCACAGAAAAGAAAGAAAGAAATGGATGGATGGATGGAGGGATGGAAGGAAAGAAAGAAAGAACGAAAGAAAGAAATAGACGGATGGAAGGAAGGAAGGAAGGATGGAAGGAAGGAAGGAAGGACGGAAGGACGGAAGGAAGGAAGAAAGGAAAGAAAAAAGTAACAAGTAAATGGATGAATGAATGAATGAATTAATTAATGAAAGGATGAAAGGATGAATGGAAGAATGAAAAAAAGAGAGAAAGAAAGAAAGAATTAATTACACTGAAAAAAAATGACTTTATTGAATTTAATAAGAGTCCTTTTAATTAAAATAGGGTTATAAATAAAATCAAACAGCAGATTACAATTTCAACAATATACATTTTCATACATTTAGTACAACTAGTCTTATAATCTCACCAATTGAACACTAAGTTTCCATTTTCATTCACAATCACCAGTGCCTCTCTAACACCCCATCTCCATTCAAAAAAGGCAATATTGTCAGTATATCGATAATTGATTGCAACCACTCGTGTTTTTACCTTAAAAAAATTTATTAAAATCAATGAATCATTTTTTCACTGTGGGATTTCAACAATGGCTAGCTTAAAAAAGAAAGATAAAAAAGAAAGAAATGGATGGAACGAAAGAAAGAATAATTTAATGAATGAATGAATGAATGAATGAATGAATGAATGAATGAATGAATGAATGAATGAATGAATGAATGAATGAAAGAATGAAAGATGATGGATGAATGGATGGATGGATGGATGGATGAATGGATGGAAGAAAGAAAGAAAGAAGGAAAGAAAGAAGGAAAGAAGGAAAGAAGGAAGGAAGGAAAGAAGGAAGGAAGGAAGGATGAATGAATAAATGATGATTAGAAGAAAGAAAGAAAGAAAGAAAGAAAGAAACATTGAATGAATGAATACATGAGTGAATGAATGATGATTTGAAAAATAGAAGAAAAAAAGAAAAGGAAAGACAGAAAGAAAGAGATGGATAGATGGATGGATGGATGGAAGGAAGAAAGGAAGGAAGGAAAGGAAGGAAAAATTATCAAATAAATGAATAAATAAATAAATGAATAAATAAAAAAGAGATGGATGGATGGAAGGTAAGATAAATAGAAGGAAAAAAAGAATAATTGAATGAACTAATGCATGAATGAAAGAATGAATGGAAGAAAGAAAAAAGAGAGAGAGAAAGAAAGAAAGAAAGAAAGAAAGAAAGAAAGAAAGAAAGAAAGAAAGAAAGAAAGAGATTGAAGGAAGGAAGTATGGAAGGAAAGAAAGAATAATTTAATGAATTAATAAATGAATGAATGAATTATAAGAAAGAAAGAAAGAAAGAAAGAAAGAAAGAAAGAAAGAAAGAAATGGATGGATGGATGGATGGATGGATGGATGGATGGATGGAAGGAAGGAAGGAAGGAAGGAAGGAAGGAAGGAGGGAAGGAAATGAGGGGAAAATTATCAAATAAATGAATAAATAAATGAATAAATAAAAAAGAGATGGATGGATGGAAGGTAAGATAAATAGAAGGAAAAAAGAATAATTGAATGAACTAATGCATGAATGAAAGGATGAATGGAAGAAAGAAAAAAGAGAGGAAAAGAAAGAAAGGAAGAAAGAAAGAAAGAAAGAAAGAAAGAAAGAAAGAAAGAAAGAAAGAAAGAAAGAAAGAAAGAGATTGAAGGAAGGAAATATGGAAGGAAAGAAAGAATAATTTAATGAATTAATAAATGAATGAATGAATGAATGATGATTAGAATAAAGAAAGAAAGAAAGAAAGAAAGAAAGAAAGAAAGGAATGAATGAATGAATGAATGAATTGTAGAAAGAAAGAAAGAAGGAAAAAGAGATGAAGAAAGGAAGGAAGGAAGGAAGGATGAATGAATAAATGATGATTAGAAGGAAGGAAGGATGAATGAATAAATGATGATTAGAAGAAAGAAAGAAAGAAAGAAAGAAAGAAAGAATGAATGAAAGGATGAGATGGATGGAATATAGGAATGATAGAAGGAAAGAAAGAATAATTGAATGAATTCATTAATTAATAAAATGAAAGGATGAATAGAAGGAAGAAAGAAAGAAAGAAAGAAGCTAGGCGTGAAACACAGCAGATCGACTCTTATTTCCCCTCCAGCCGTGTAATTTTGATTTGCTTCAGATCAATCTGAAGCACTCTGCTTCCAAGGATCAAACATGATGGGAATTGGCTGGAGGTGAGAACCTCTCTTTCTCTCTTTCTTTCTTTCTCTCTCTCTCACTTTCTCTTTCCCTCTCTCTCTCTTTCTCTCTCTCTCCCCCCGCCTTGCTTATTCCAAATGACTTTTTGACAGTGGAATACAGTAATAGGCCTCTCCATTTGAACTAAACAGCCTCCTCAGCAGCAGAAGATGCCGGGGGCGAGGGAAGAGCGCCGAAAATCTCATTAGGTACACTATCATACCTTTCTCTACAGAAGCCCTGTCACGGAGCTAGCGAGCACAGGCACTGAAAGTATTAAAGGACAGCAGTCAAGATACAGCGAGAAGAGGAGCGGATGAGAACTATAAACGAATGCTTAATGCCTCAGATGCTTCAATGCAAAACTTGCAGTGCTGCAATTTAACGCTTGTGTGGAAAGCAGAGAAAAGCAAAAAGTGCACAAACCAGCAATATTTAACAGTCCCAGCTGGATAGTCTCGAACACTTGCATACCAGGCACATACAAACACAAACTTCCCGAAAGATAAAAATAGATAACTTCAAACAAATTTGCGCTCGCCAGACACCGGAGACTTACTAGGGGAAATTATCCTGTTTGCTCCTGAGAAAACACTTGCGGCGTATTCAAACAAATCTTCATTAAAGGGAAACAGAGTTACAAAGTCGACAAAAAGTTGCACTTGCCTTTGTTCAGCGTGAGGTCGAGGTGGCGAAGAACATCTGAGGCGTTTGTCAGACATCTTTACCACCCAACATCTTTACTACGAAATCCAATACTTTTATATCTCAAGTGAGTAACACTTCACTTTCACTATTTGTATACTTGTTAAGCCAAGCACCACTTGAACAAACCCTTAAGTGGTTAACTTAAGCCTGCAACCAGTTGCGATGCAGACAAGAGTGATACCTCAAGTTGTGTGGCTTGTTGTGAGGAGATTTACTATTTTCAAAGCGATAACACCCGTCATCAGGAAGAATAGAAGAGAAAAATCGTTTCTAGGCATTTCTAGAGACCCAAAAACAGTGACTGAACTTTTGATTTGGGCTAGAAAGCGACAACCCAGACAGCCCAAGCAGCCTTACTATACTACATCTGACAGCTTCAACAACATTGTTCGTATCGGCAAGCACCACTAAAAATCTATCAAAACACATCAAATTATTTGTAGGCAGTGTGTACGTGTCATTTTTGGTTGCTATCACAATCATGTAAGAAATTTACCTGATACCTTAATTGTATTTATCATGTGACTGAATTGCAGTTAAAGCTATATTACATTTTTGCCTCTCTACTGCCATCTCTGTTTAAAACGTAACACTGCAGGCTACTTTACAAATTTATCTTAATGAGGGTTAAAACCATAGACTGTATAAAACATGGACGTGGTGTCAGTGACGTTACCCGTAGGTTTCTGAGAAGCATTTTTGAAGCCCACAGTGGGCGGAGCCGGTCGTCTGCATCTTGGCGGCACGTCATCCCGGATAACCATAAATAGGCAAAGAGGCGGAATGTGGGTGGAGCTAAAGTGCCTGGCTGCTGAAACCATAGATATGTATAAAGGCTAGATGTCTCGCCCGCGCTGCTGGCCAATTGAGTGGAACGTCCGCATCTTAACACAGGACGCTCGCTCACTCGTACACGTTTTAATGGTGCAGGTACTTTTAAATGACCATAACTTGCTTAATTTTTTTACAGATTTTCAAACGGTTTGGTTTTTTTATAAACGTCAAAGATGTATCCATGACACTGCATGCTTAAACTAAAAAAAAAAAAAAATCATGAAACATGTTAAAGCATCCAAAATTATAGCCACGTTAATAACGTTTGTAAGAAACCAAACCGTTTGAAAATTGGTAGAAAATTGAGCAAGTTATGGTCCTTTAAACGTACCTGTACCATTAAATTCAATGCTACGAGTGAGCGAGCTGTCTGAGGTAAGATAGAGACGTTAGAGACCACACCTGTATAGCATGACGGTAGTGACAGCAGCTGCAATCCACTTGTCACTCAAGTGACCACCCCCTTAAAAGGAATATTTCACTTTCATAAAAAATTTATTTATGTCTATCTTTGTTCAGTCGAAAAGAAATAAAGTTTTTTGAGGAAAACATTCTAGGATTTTTCTACAGTAGACCTCAACAGTTTACAGTTTAAAATTGTAGTTTCAGTGCAGCTTCAAAGGGTTCTAAACAATCCCAACTGAGGAATAAGGGTATTATCTAGCAAAACAATCTCATTTTCAAAAAAAGTCATTAACATCTTGGATGACATGGGGGTGACTACAGGGCTCGAAATTGCAACCATTTTGGTCGCATATGCTTATGCTCCTGAAATTTAATTGACGTGACCTCAAAATATATTTGGGAGCGTTTGTGCGAGTTCAAATGCTTTTTGTGGTGCGACCTGTTTTAATTTCTATACAAAACGTTCGCATATATTGTTGAATATTTAGCGAATATCTCAAACAGACAAATTAAACTTTACACAGATGGCTCAGTTTCGTGCTGTTTTAGCATCCGAGGACACGAATACATGAAGTTCATATTCAGAGCTGCTGTCACAGTTCATGCAGATTTTCTTGTTTTATTGAGAAATGTGATCAAATTAACATTGACAAATCATCAAAATAAAAGTCTGTGAAACATAATGAACAATCTACTTTTAAAATAATAAAAATCACAATTTTAACTGTTTTTTTTTATAAAGTAATATAATCAATATTAAAAATAAAAATCTTTTGAGATTATAAAGTAATATAATCTCAAACGATTTTTATTTTTAATTTGACAAAAAAGCAAGTTTTGATGAAAATGTATTTGTTTTATTTGATTATTTAAAAAAAGTATTAAATTATGTGATTTTAGTTTATTCAACATGCTGTTTGATAAGTGAAATGTAATTACCATTAAAACGTGTATTCAAAAGCTTGATCACCAATCAAGTGTGTGGCAAATAATTTAAGATCAAGTTTGATTGTTCAAGCTTTTAATCTTCAGGATGATGAAGTTGTAATGCTCCTATAACTTTCATTAGATGCTTTTTAACTTTTAAATTTGGAAGTACCAGTGCTACCTACTTAAATAAATTAATTTGAGCCCTGAATTATCAGGATTTTTTATAAAAGTGGAGTATTCCCTTAAAAAATGCAGAACTTTAGGGCTTAATATAATTCAGACGAGTTACAAAAAAATTACCCCCTCACAGTTTTCATAAATGGAAAAATTAGCTATATAGACCAAAACCACTTTTTGTACGAGGCTGTAAACATATTTTTTTCCTCTGTAAAGTTTTACATTTTAACATGGAGGATCTATGGAATTGACTCCCTTTCGGAGCCAGTCTCTAGTGGCCAGTCAATGAATTGCACTTCCGTGTTGGATTGAAACTAAAATTTCCATCAAAACCATACCAAAAAGGTAAAATTATAGATATTTTTATTTTTAAACAAAAAAAGAATTATTCATAGTCTATTCATAGTAGTGGTTGAATAAACCAAAAGGTGAGTCATTCGCAGCTTAGCACATTATTGAAAAAGAAAATCGATTAATTTTTTTGTCAAATTTTCTGGACCGTCCTTTCACATAGAGACTGCGCAAATCATTTAATGCTGTACGAGTGTTTAACAGTCCACCCCCAACTATTATGCCGTAATTGAACCGTTAAAACCTCATTCTTGTTGTTGACAGATATTTGGAGAAGCTGTGAAAGTCTATCGGGAGAAACCGATGGTGGATTGTGTGCGCGTGTGTATGCAAGCAAACTATGGCCTTCGGTTTAATCTGAAGTTTGTTCTTTGCCAGCCAACTCAAATGTGTGATCTATTGGCACGGCGGTTGTTTTCAAGACAGCCATCGACATGGAATGACTAACAGCTCTTTTTCACTTTTTATTTATTTTAGTTTCACTCCAAAATGTTTAGTCATCTCGAATCCATGAATCCATGATTAAAAACTCCAGATTATATCAAAGTCCACAATGCAAACCTGAAATCTTCACATATTTGACAAGCGAACAACAAGGGAACAACCAAGCGTCTGAGCTCATGAGACAATTCTTATTCTATATATGCTTTGCTTTTCTTTCACACGCTACACAACCGTCACAACACTTGTTCAAAGCGTCTGGCTCACCCACAAGCCCCAGCATCCCTTCCCACACTCCCTTCAGAGGTTACGTAAGATGTTGCTTTTTGAAACATCATCTGCGCGTCTCGATGCGCCCGGCCGACGGTTGCGTCGTCATCCGAATCCTAACCTGATTCAGTCAAACCCTGACAGTTAAGAGAGAGAGTTCGACTCGACACCAAGGAGCTGACATGCTAAGCAAATATTTTTCTTAGTTTCGTGTCTTCCCGCGAAACAGCAAGGAGATGCAGGGATGCCAGGTGCACGAGGTGTTCCACGGCATTACCGTCTCCGTGGACACCCGCCGAGTTCATTTCTGTAAAAAAACGCCTTCAATCCTCTGATGCTCAAAGCCCGTCTGAACTTTATTAATAGAACGGAGAGATTAAATAAATAGGAAGCACACATGGATGCGGTCGCTACTTATAAAAAATTCAAAACAAACCATGACTGTTCTCACCTCTAATAGAGAAGATAATCATATCAATCTATAAAAACCCATACATAAGCAATATACATTATTAACCTCCTGTTTCTTTTGTCAAATTATCAAAGACTAAAAATCTATAGACTGTAACTGTAAAACGCAAAGCCCAGTCTCGCATTTGAACACACAGCAGGCAAAGTGAATAGATGTGCTCGCACAGCCGGATATGTCTAAATGTCCTTGACCCCTAGAGACAGCCTGCAGGAATACGTATTTTATTATGTTGAAGAGACTGAACTGCCTAAGCCTCTATTTCGGCACTTCTCTCTCTCCCTCCCTCTCTCTCTCTCTCAGTTTTCTTACGGTTTGATTGTTCACGTCCTGATTTACAACAATCAAGCGCAGGCTTGGCCGGGAGATCGCGTGGAGCGGCGGGCACGGCGAACAGAAATGGGCCCCATTGATTGCGTCGTACGGTTCACGGGCGGGTTTGATGTAACCGAGGGTGAGCGGTGCATTTCACACGTGGGATATCTCGTGAAAGATGCTCTTAAAAGCCGGCTGACACTCAAACTCATTTACTGCACCAATAAAATACAGTAAAAGTGAGAATGTGAGACAAAGTGGAGTAAAAATAACCAGAGAAACCACAAATCATCCCTTTAAATAGGGCATTAAAAAAAATAACGGCGAAATAAAAAGACAGTTCACCTAAAAAAAATACTATTCAGTCATTAAGCTACTGTATTGTTTTTTACAAGAATAAAATAATACAATTATCACTTAAAAACAACCTAATTTTAACTTAAAGGGCTTTACAGATAATATTAATATATAATATCAAACTTTTGATGTTTTGCAAGGAACAGAAACGAAACCAGAAACTTTCAAAAAATATATGTTGCAGAACAGAATCGTTTATTTAAAATAATGGTAACTGGTTAATAATGTTATTTTTTTTCATTCTTTCTGTGCAATATGACTCGGTGAAGTTTACATCCGGTCGTCGTTGACTCATCGTAAAAATGAGAAGCTTGCCACCAGCAAGTAGTCTACTCAAGCCCTAATGCTCAATCATAAGAGGTAAATATTGTAGGCTACCAAGTATCTTAAGATGTTTGTTTTGTTTTATACTAATTACTGGTGTAACGGATCGCAATTCATCCGTGATCCATAACAGATCACGACCCACGGTTCAGCTTGCGTGTGATTCGTGGATTAATACGCAAATTTAAATAGGGTGAAAGTCGATCATTTGCATGTGTTTCAAAGGCTTGCAAATGTTAACATTTAAGTGATTTTTGAACAATTTAGCCACAAAAAGGCGCTATAGTGAGCATTTTTCTGTACGCACAGATGCACATGCGGTTGAATGTGTTCGGTCAAACTCCAATCAAACGTGATTATCCATATGCCCTCAAAGATCAGAACTCTTGATGTATAAACTTGAGAGAGAGTTGCGTTACTGTGTCTCTGTACTGTACTGTAGTCCATTAAAATACATTTGGCTAATAAATCACTGAAAAACAATGTAATTTTCACATTATGTGGAGCGACTGTTCATGCTGCATCTTCTTCCCGAAGCGCTGTTTAGAATTCATCCTCCATCTGTGTGTTTGCGCGTGTTTAAGTGCACTCAAAAGTGCATACACGGAGAGACGCGTTTCAAAAAGCAAGCAAACTATCTTTCTGTTCTTGACAGGGGAAATACAAACAAAATGATCTTGAAATAGCACAGTATTCTTTTTCTAATAAAAACATGTGTTTAAGTTGTTTGCCAATAAACGACATGGCAGAAATTGTCCTTGTTTTAATTCATGAAACAAATGTAGGCATGTCAGAATTACAGTTATGCCGCTTACATAATGTAGCCTATTTTAATGTTTAATGACAAGATAAAGACTTAAGGGAAATTATGTAGACTAATAATTTAAGTTTGATGTCCTAATGATCAGCCTACTTATTTGTATGTCCCACAGCTGACATGGAACGTTATTAACCGGTTCGGGAACTTTATTTTTTGTTCTAACCTGTTTAGGTACGTCAATTTTAGGGTTGAACCGAAAACCGGAAACGTTAAAATACTTTTTTTGTTCGGAACAAACCAATTGGTAAAAAAATTGGTTCAAAGCCATGGTGCCATCTTCAAAAATGTCTACTTTTGAAAGGTTTCCAAAGATAATGATGATGAGTAAATAATACAGATATTTCATTTATGCATGAATTGTTACTTTAAAATGCTGACAAAATTAATAATGCATCACCGTATTCAGGAAATCACTTCTCTGTTTCTTTTTCGTAAAATATCTGATCCTCGCCCACAGCGGTGCCGGTGCTCCAGATTTCTTTCTAATATATCCGTCATTCTGCGCAATTTGTCATTGAAATGTTTCAGCAAATATTTCTCCATGCCATGCTCTTTGTTTGGTTGCATCTGTGCCCGTGTCTCTTCCTCGTGCCACAGCACCATCTGCTCAGAGAGGAGAGGTACCTGGACTGGCACACTTTTGCAGGATACAGTTGCTGCCAACGCTGGCTTGGGTTTCACTTCGATGTGCCAGTCAGGGTGCAGGGAGCACGGGCCAGGCTGAGTGAAGTTAGGGTGGCAGCCGGAGAGAGGGGTGGAAGCATCGCCTTTTTGCTTTCAACTGAAGGGCACAAAGCGACTTCATCGTTTTCATGATGAGTTTAAAATGGCAGATATCGATAACAGTCTTAAAAGCAATGTGATTGATGGCAAATATGTCTAATACTGATATGGTACAATATACAGTACATACAAAAAAAAATGACTAATATAGCTAATCAAAGAGACACAAATGAGTTATTTTGCACTTGAATGTACTTATTTAATATATAGTTTTTAAATAGCTAGATGTTTCTCATTTGTCAGGCTACAGTTACTATGGATAAATTCAATTAACTGCAGTGAACAGAAAACATATCACTGAAAACAAGATTTCACTGCTCTTTTAAAAGAAAAAATCTTGCAAAGCAGCACTCCACACAGATTATTTATGCAAAAATGTGTAATTAAAAAATAAGACTGCCCTTCACCAATCGTATAATTGACACTTGAAAGCATTTCCTATAAACTCTACCATTCCTTGGGTGAATGACCTAAAAATATGTCCAGTTTATATTTCACACATCAGTATCAAAAGAAACAGGAAACTACATATTGCATTTAGAAACTAAACCTTGTTTTTGGGACCATTAAGATTTTTACAGTTTAAGGGCACCTATTGTCCGATTCACATTTTTATATTCCCTTTGGTGTGTAAGTGTGTATTAGTACATGTTAACGATATGCAAAGGTACAAACCCCAAAGTAACGATGACGCGAGTTTCCAACGTAAATCTCTTTTCTTGGACTACAACAAACACACGGATGGATTGTAGGCAACAATTTACTTCCTGGGATTGGTGATGTAGTAAAGACCGACATTATCATAATTCCTCCTGCTTTGACTCACAGCCCGTAAGTTAACTCCTGTTAGCATTGCATTGTGAGCGAATCTTTCAAACACTGTACGGAGCGTCACGTTTCTGGCTGAGGTATTCAGGCCAATCACAACGTACAGATTAGCTGGCCAATCAGGGACACAGAGCTTTTCAGATCCGTGCGTTTGAAATCTGGAGGTACAAAAATGTACGATATGTGGAAAATAATGTGTTTTTAACCATAAACCACACAAACACATTGTATTATACCGAATACACAAAATAATGTTGTTTAGCAATGAAATAGGCGCTCTTTAAATCATTTGAATTAGAAGGCAAATATGTTTAATTGTTATGGTTAAAATTTACAATAAGGTTGTATTTGATAATATTAGTAAATCCATTAGCTAACATGAACTAACAATGAGCATTGTAGCATTTCAGCATTACTTAATCTTTGTTAATGTTAGTTAAAGGGCGCCTATTATGCCCATTTTTACAACATGTAGTATAAGTCTCAGGCATGCCCAGAATGTGTATGTTAAGTTTCGGCCCAAATACCCCACGGATAATTTATTATAGCATGTCCAAAATGCCCCTATTTGGATGGGAGCAAAAAAATGGTTTTCATGTTTGTACCTTTAAATGCAAATGAGCTACAGCTCCTCACTTTGTTACCAAAAAGCTTTCAGTTAAAATAGATCTGATTCCTGTGAATACAGTCTGAGACAATAGTATCTCACTACTGAGATATGGTGGACGCCGTACAACTCACTAAGGGTGGAAATTATGGTAATGCCGGACTGTCAGTCAGTGGCGGTGGGCGGGGCTTTAGTGTGACGTCACATTAATAAGAGAATCAAAGCATCATGCTGAGGATTAAAAAATTCAAAATTGGATTTTTGTGGGTGGGTGGATGGATTTTTTACACATTTTTACGTCCAAACACCTTGTTAAAGTAGATTTAGCATAATAGGTGCTCTTTAATGGTGATAAAATTGTTCATATTAATTCATTGTGTAATAATAAATGTAAAAGAAAAATGCATTTGTTAATATGGAAATTAACTAAAATTAATAATTGAAGTATTGCTCATTGTTAGTTCATACATTAACCAATGTTAACAAATACAACTTTATTGTAAAGTATTACATAATTACCTCATTTGTTGTATCGTTCTCATTATTTTCTCAATATTGGTATCAGCTATAAAACCCTTATCGGTTGACCCCTAGTGTTAATTGTTCATGAATAACCTTCAATTCTTCTTCTTCTAAAATATAATTAATCATTTTCTTCTTTTGGGGTATGATATCACCCAGACATAATCCGGACAGGTGTTGAAATATTCACCCACTCAGAAAGGACGCCTAAGAATAGTAATGCGTTTCTTCAATGAGCATAAGAATCTTTTGGAAGTCATTATTTCATCGGTTTAGTGCCGCCGTGAACCGTAAATCTCACTTCTGCTTTAAGATGTGCTCCTTGTATTGCGAATTTAATCAGTGCTGCATATTTCTGCACAGCTTCAGTGCCACACTGAAAATCGATGGGCATGCGGAAAGAAGGACTCCTCTTTAAAAGATGCCTGTTGAATTAGCTCTGCTGTAAGAGGCCTCCAGCTTTCTTCTATACCTATATGAGCTTTTTATGTCAGGGCAAAATAGCCGGCCGTAACAGATGTCATTTACATACAGTGAAGAAGTTTCGCGTACACATCACATGCGAATTCAACGATTTGCACGAGTAGATTACATACAAATTCAATGCAAAGACGCGAATAGATGCAAACTCACACGGGCGATGCGAATGACGTGAATTGGGCGGCATGATTGCAGCGCTATTCGCCTCAAACGCGTCTTTACGCAAGTTGAAAATATTCAACTTAAAGGGACACTCCATTTTCTAGAAAATATACTAATTTTCCAGCTCTCCTAGAGTTAAACATTTGATTTTTACCGTTTTGGAATCCATTCAGTCGATCTCCGGGTCTGGCGCTATCACTTTTAGCATATAGCACAATCCATTGAATCTGATTGGACCATTAGCATTGCATAAAAAATAACCAAAGACTTTCGATATTTTTCCTATTTAAAACTTGACTCTTCTGTAGTTTCATCGTGTACTAAGACCGACAGAAAATTAAAAGTTGATTTTCTAGGCCGATATGGCTATAAACTATACTCTCATTTTGACGTAATAATCAGACCTTTGCTGCCGTAACATGGCTGCAGCAGGTGTAGTGATATTACGCAGCAGTCGAAAATAGTCCCCTTAGTAACTTTCAATGGCTGGGGGCTATTTTTGGGCACTGAGTAATATCATGGTAACTACAGAAGAGTCAAGTTTTAAATTGGAAAAATATTGAAACTCTTTGGTTATTTGGTTATTAGCGCGATGCTAATGGTCTAATCAGATTCAATGGATTATGCTAAACTATGCTAAAAGTGGTACCGCCAGACCTAGAGATTGGCTGAATGGATTCCAAAATAGTAAAAATCAAATGTTTAACTCTAGGGGAGCTGGAAAATGAGCCTATTATCAAAAAAGTGGAGTAATCGAGCGAGGGACGCAATTCTTTGCGTTTGGTGTAAACGCAGCATTAAAGGTACAGTAGCAAAAAAAAGGTTGTAATGTAAAGTTTACTGGTTGAAAAAGTTTCTAAGTGGACTTTTTAAAGTGGAATATCCAAAAAGTTGTAGAATATGTCCCCATTTTTAACTAAGGCTTAGCAAATAAGCTTAGCATGGTCAAATTCCTAACATTAAACCCATGGTCACGGGAAGAAGATAAGAAAGTTCCCAGAAACTTGCAAGCCTGTAAAAATACGATTATGGATATGAGTTACATTAAATTGTGAAGTGCGCTGTGCGAATGATGCCTATAATCTCACTAAGATGGTCTGTTAACATGAACCGAGCACATTTATCTCTATCGGTCGAAGGTTTATAAGGAAAATGTGAGTTTTAGGACACGCTTGCATCAGAATGTGCCGTGTCCTTGAGGCGGCGAGAATTACAAAAAGATCCGGGGGCCGGACACAGAGCGAAATCCTGAGAAATTGACTCGCGGTCTTTCAATTCTCTATCACAGTGAATGCGTCAATCATAATGGCTTCAGTCACCAGGTGAGCTCAAGGGTCCCTCGTCATATACCTGCATTCTGAATTTCTTCTATCAAACGTGCCTTTCGCTTTAAAAAAATTAATTATTGGAGTATCAAGCGGACCACCTGGTTTAATAAATAATAAATGTAATGACTCAATTAATAATGCATTGTAGCAGGGCCACGAGTCTGGCTGATTGGCAGATCTAAGACTTAAAAGGGAGTCGTACAAGTCTGTCTCTGAAGTACAGTGACCAATTTTTTTTTTTCTGTGACAAGGTAATGTAAAATAAAACAGTATGCTATGCCACTCCGTACCGCTCTCCACAATAGCGATAACCTGCTTTGAAAGCACATCTAGAAACACAGACTCTCAAATTGTTTATCCTGTACAAGTGAAAGCCAATGGAGGTGTGCCCTGCTCAACCCTTCCTAGCCTTCGACCCCAAGTGGCCCCTCGGGCGTGCGGATAAATAAATTAATCTTGATCCTTTTGCCCAATCTAAACGGTTTGATCGCTAATGATCTGCGGCCTGTTGTGGTTAAGCGCTTAACCGATTCATCACCCGTCCGCCTGCACTTCTCTCGCTGCTTTACATATAAATTACAGAGCGGCAGAAATAACAGGGCGGACAGTGCCATCTTTATTCCCCTACCCCCTGGTTTCATTTGCACAAACATTAGGATAGTGGAAATGAGAGCTGATGGCAAGGAAGATGAGGATGAAAAAGAATCATCAGACATCCGTCATCGGTTATAGACAATGCTTTTGCACATGATGGCATGCATGATGTCATAAAATAATGATAAAATGTATACATTGAATGCACTGAATAAAAGTTTATAAACATTACGGGTGCAACTTGCTATTATAACCTTTAAACTCCGAAGCCACTTTTGAGTAGTTAAGAGGCTTCACTGTAGAATAATTTAAACTGGAAATGAGTTTGCGTGTTGTTTATAAATGACCGGCGAAGGAGATAATCTCTCGCAGCGGCCGAGCGCTGACACGTCGAGGTGCTTGATCAAAGCCGCAGCTAAAAGGAAAACGGTCTCTTCAGAGATCTGAAATAAACATGTTTGGACACAAGCAGATGTGGCAGGTGCCTCCAGATGTCTCCATCCATCTCCTGCGCGTCTTTTCAAAGACGTCTCGCGCAGATGGGCTCAGCCGACGACTGGCGCGCGCCATACCCCAATCTTTTTTTATTCTATCAGTGTGCCCGCACAGCGTAGCGCGCTAGCTGCTTCTGCACACTAATCACATTTACCTTTAAAATGAAAGGGAAAAAGTAGGCAGGGGAGGGCAATTCTGAGACTCTCCAATGAATCGTTCTGTAAATGAGTTTGCACGTCGCTTTTTTAAACGTGTATTTGTCAGTCCTTTCCGGGAGATTCGAGGGAAGGAGTATTTTTAACATGATTTATTTAATACATTAATTTACATTTGCCTTTGAAATGGCTCCACGGTGAGAGAGCTCCATTCTTTCACAACAGCTGTTTGATGTTGCCTTCCAGGAAACCTTTCTTTTCTCCTGGTAAAAATTCACGTAATAGTAGTTTTGCGTATAATACGTAACTCACACGAATGCCAGAATTGACATCTGGCAGACGCTTTTATCTATATTGACTTACAATGCATTACAATCTATAGATTTTATTAGTAGGCCTACAGAATGTGTGTTCCCCGATAACATTTGTTTCTGAATGCAGCAGTTAGTGATTAAAAAGGTCCAGTAAGCTAAATCTACTTGTGAACCGGGTTCCAGCGCTGCGTTTTCAATCCATTTGGGCCTTGGCATCAATGTCTCAAGCCATTTCCCAGTTGTGTTTGGTTGTCAGCTAGTTTTAGGTTTGGTGTGTAAGGTGACAGCGGGCAGTATTGAGGTGCTGCATGTTTAATAGCATCTAGAGGGAATGTCAATTACACGTGTAAGATTGATTTGGGGTTTTTGTGCTCTCCACAGAGATCTGCCATGATTCCCTCAGTCTCTACCAAACACCCTATTACATACTCGATGAGATCACACATACACATGACCATGAATGTTATTCTCTATAGATTCTTTCTCTCTTTCTTTCTTTCTTTCTTTCTTTCTTTCTTTCTTTCTTTCTTTCTCTCTTTCTTTCTTTCTTTCTTTCTTTCTTTTCCTTCAGTCTTTTTCATTTGTTCTTCCATCCCTTTCAAACTTCATTACTTTCTTTCATTATCTTTCCTCCTTTCCCCTCCCATTTATTTTTTTCATTCATCTATTTCTTCTTTTAATTCCTACTATCCTTATTCATTCTTTTGTTCATTTCTTCATTCTTTTAATTTCTAGTTTCCCTTTCTTTTTTCTTTCTTTCTTTCTTCTTTTTGCCTCCATTTTTCTTCTTTTTGATGATTCTTTAATTATTTTTCTACTTAAATTTTATTCTTTTTTTCCACTTTTTCTTACTTTCTGTTTTTTTTCATGTCTTTCTTTCTTTTCCTTCATTCTTTTTCATTTGTTCTTCCATCCCTTTCTCACTTCCTTACTTTCTTTCATCATCTTTCCTCCTTTCTTCACCCAATTTATTATTTAATTATTCTTTCCTTTCTTTTTTCTTTCTTTCTTTCTTTCTTCCATTTTCTTCTTTTCGTTCATTCTTTAATTATTTTCTCCTTCCTTTTTATTCCTTCTATCTTTATTTATTCCTTGCTTCCATTTTCTTCTTTTCATTCATTCATTATTTATTTTTCTCCTTTCTTTTTATACATTCTTTCCAATCTTTCTTTCTGTTTTCTTTTTCATTTCTTTCTTTCTTTTCCTTCATTCTTTTTAATTTGTTTATCCATCCCTTTCTTACTTCCTTACATTCTTTCATTACCTTTCCTCCTTTCTCCCTCACATTTATTCCTTCATTCATTCATTCCTTCTTTTAATTCCTTATTTCCTTATTCGGTATTTTGATAATTTCGCCTTTAAATTTCTATTTTCCCTTTATTTTATTCTTTCTTTCTTTTTCCTTCCTTCCTTCCTTCTTTTTTATTAATTCTTTTCATTTGTTCTTCCATACCTTTCTAATTCCTTACTTTCTTTCATCATCTTTCTTCATACCATTTATTATTTCCTTCTTTTCTTCTTCTTTCTTTTATTCATTTTTCGTTCTTTAAATGTCTCATTTCCCTTTCTTTCTTTTTCATTTGTTCTTCCATCCCTTTCTTACTTCCTTACTTTTTTCATCATCTTTCCTCCTTTCTTCATCCAATTTATTATTTAATTATTCTTTCCTTTCTTTTTTCTTTCTTTCTTTCTTTCTTCCATTTTCTTCTTTTCGTTCATTCTTTAATTATTTTTCTCCTTCCTTTTTATACCTTCTTTCCACTCTTTCTTTTTGTTTTCTTCTTCATTTCTTTCTTTCCTTTCCTTCATTCTTTTTCATTTGTTCTTCCATCCCTTTCTTACTTCCTTACATTCTTTCATTACCTTTCCTCCTTTCTCCCTCACATTTATTCCTTCATTCATTCATTCCTTCTCTTAATTCCTTATTTCCTTATTCGTTATTTTGATAATTTCGTCTTTAAATTTCTGGTTTCCCTTTATTTTATTCTTTCTTTCTATTTTCCTTCCTTCCTTCCTTCCTTCTTTTTCATTCATTCTTTTCATTTGTTCTTCCATACCTTTCTAATTCCTTACTTTCTTTCATCATCTTTCTTCATACCATTTATTATTTCCTTCTTTTCTTATTCTTTCTTTTATTCATTTTTCCTTCTTTAAATGTCTTATTTCCCCTTCTTTCTTTCTTTCTTTCTTTCTTTCTGTCTTTCTTTCTTTTTTCTTCTATCAATTTTTCTTATTTTTGATCATTCTTTAATTTATTTATTTGTTTCTGTTTTCTTTTTCATTTCTTCTTCCATACTTCTTGCTTCATTGTCTTCATAATCTTGGCACCTTTCTTCCTCACATTTATTCTTTCTTTCCTTCTTTAAATTCCTTCTTTTCTTATTCTTTCATTCATTCATTTCATTAATGTCTTGTCATATTTATTTTTGCCTTCTTGCTTTTGTTGGCTCCTTTCCTTCATTGTTCATTGATTTATTCACTTTTCTTTTTTCTTTCATTTATTTCCTTTTTCATTCTTTTTTCTTCTTTTTTCTTTTTATTTGTTCTTACATCCCTTTCTTACTTTCTTTCATCATCTTTCCTCTTTTTTCCTCACATGTATTCTTTCATTCCTTCTTTCCTTCTTTTAATTCCTTCTTTCTTTTTCACTTGCTTTCTTGCCCTCTCTGCTTCTTTCCTTTATCATTCATTCATTTTTCTTTCTTTCTTTTGTTGGCATCTTGTTTTTTCCACCTTTCTTACTTCTTTTTTTTCTAATTTATTTATTATTTTTTGCTATTAATCCCTTATTTCTCTCCCTTCTTTCATTTTCTTATATCTGTCTTTTATTCCTCATTTCCTATTCCTTTCTTTTTTTTCATTTCTTTTCTCTCTCTCTCTCTCTCTCTCCTTTATTCTTTCTTTCTTTCCTTCCTCCTTTTCCTAATTCTTGTTTTCTTTTCTTCATTTTCCTTTCCTTCTTTCTCCCATTCGGTTATCCTTTCTTTTCCTCATTCATTTCTGCCTTCCTTACTTCTATATTCACTTCATCATCCTTACTACTTTATTTCCTTCCTTCTTTACTTGCTTCATTCCTTTCTTTCAGGCCTTCTTCTGACACATCTGACTCAG
The DNA here is from genome assembly GCF_027580225.2 of Misgurnus anguillicaudatus. Classification (NCBI taxonomy): domain Eukaryota; kingdom Metazoa; phylum Chordata; class Actinopteri; order Cypriniformes; family Cobitidae; genus Misgurnus; species Misgurnus anguillicaudatus. The sequence goes on along the minus strand of NC_073339.2, from coordinate 10,252,825 downwards.
TAAATGCTTTATTAATGAAGGACCCAAGTCACATCTAAATACATCAGAAAAACACCAACAACATAAAATAAGCAACTATAACAAGTCCACAACTTCAAAACACGTCCTAATCTGGTAATGTTCTACAATATTCAATTCAAATGTAACTTAAAGAGAATTGTCTGATGCCATTGTTTAAGCATTAATGCAAGCTTTGACATTTACTGTCAATAATTATCATCACATTCTTCATATTAACCACCTGATTCACATTAACTTGTGTACACAGACTAACTAAAATCACAACACAGATCAATACCACTGAACCACTGCTTTGGTCTTAAGAGCAGAGGTAATAATCACAGCGAGTGCTCACAGAAATGGCAATAATGGCTTTAGATGTTGTAATCACAGCAAGTTCAGTCACGCTGTCTTTCTCTGTGCAATGTTGGCATATATATATATACTTTTTTTTTTCCACTGACTTTCCCAATCCTATTTCTGAGAGTTACAGATCATTCATGACTTAGCCACAGATATACACACAAAAGCCCATGAGACAGGCATTTCCCATTGCATTCTGGGATATTGAAACTCTTGACCAGCTTACAGTCTGCTAAAATTCACTGTAGCTGCAACGGTGGTAAAAAAGACCTGTTCTTGCCACACAAGGATATGTCATTCTTAACCTATTAGATTAGGTTTCTCAAGCATCTTCTCACTCTCCCATCAGAGATAACTATCCCTTTAAGTCTCAAGGAGTTAATTAACATTTTGATACACACTATAGCACTTACATCAAGCTGTCTCACCACAAAACATAGCAATGGTGGATACATTTTCATTCATTACCGCATCTTATTAGAAGAAGCTAATTACCTCGCACCCATGCAAACGTGTCAGCTTCGGTTGGGCATCTTGTAAACATCCCACAAAACAACATGATAATTACTTTCTAATTTGAGACAAAATTGAAAAGCACATATGGATCATATTACTGGATGTTTTACACTTCAGACGCCGTGGCAGATGATAAGAGCGTGTGTTTACATATGGATCTTCGTGAGTCATAAAGCAAAACACGGTCGTGACTACAGTACACAGCATCTCACGTTACCGTGGGTCTGAGTAATAAACTTATGTTGAACATAAATCGAATTTAATATCTGAAAAACATATTGCTTCTAGTGAAACGAGAGACAGAAATGAAGTCGCACTGACCTGAGAGAATAAACGCATGTCCACTATCAAATAACGCTGTTTCTCAGCCTCCGAGCATTTACATTGGAAATCAATTTGTTTCGCTTGAGGCCTTACTGTATCTGAAGCAATTCTTAAAACTGGTGTCATAAATCACTTTAGCTTTACAAAAAATGCTTTTGTAATGCTCATATGAAGTTGTCAACAACATATCTCATTGCATTTCACAACAAAATCAAAATTTTTATTATTGTAATGCATACGCTTATTACATTTATCATTAAACATTGTAATGTATCGTGTATATGGTACACTGTAGCATTTTTACTGTAATACAATAGAAAAAAGTATTAAGTAATAGGAATCACATTGGAGATTAACAGGAATATAGAAGTTATTTTGTGATTTAGCAGTGAAATGTGACACTAAACCACAAAATCAGTCATAAGGTTATTTTTTAAAGTTTTTTTTATTTATGTATGGTTGTTAGGATAGGACAATTTTTGGCTGAGATACAACTATTTGAAAATCTGTAATCGGAGGGTGCGAAAAAAATCACCTTCACCTTTACCACGCTTAGTTTGCCACTTGAACAGTTTGAGTTTACTCGCTTCATTCGCGCGTCAAAGCCACGCGTGAAAATCTAGTCATTAGAGACATTCACGCGGAAATTCGCGTCATGGGAGGAGCTTCTGCGACTCCATTCGCGTCCTGTAATCACGTCACTACTAGAGCAAGCTCCTGATTGGTTAACGCTGCGCGTTTTTTCCGCCAAAGTTCAAATTTGCCGCGGCAATGCTAAATTCGCGTCATTCACGCGAACTGGACGCACAAATGAGGTGTTTTCGGGCCACAAGACCTCCAGACGCACCTCAACGCATCTTTACATTGACTTAACATTGAAATCACTCGCGCTTTACGCCTCTACCGTGGCTGGTGTGAACGCAGCATTACAGTTGTCCAAATTAAGTCCTTAGCAAATATATTAATAATGATAAATACATTTTTCCACACTGATCTCACAGAAAGTCGTGTTATAGTCATGCAAAATTGTATTTATTTATTTGTGTCCATGACACAAAATTCAGCTTTTTGTGACATTCGCACAAATTTCTGTAAATAGTTTCAAGTCTGTGACATGACTTTCTTTTTCGTGTCATTTTATATATTGTTTTCTCATAGTTTTTCCTATTTTCTTACAATTGTCGCTTGGGGTTGGGGTCACTTTCTGTTACAGGCGTTAAAGCGGAAGAAAAACATGTAGAAACCAATACCTAACCCAAACCACAAATCTAACCCCAACCTCAAGCAACAATGATTTAAAAATAGGGAAAAAATGAGAAAACAATACTTAAAATGACACGAATAAGAAAGTCGTGCCACGAACACGAAAACCTATTTATAAAAATTTGTGCTGACTGACACGAAAAAGACATTCGTGCTCAAGGCACGAAAAAAGCTGAATTTTGTGCCATGGACACAAACAAATCAACACAATTTTAACACGACCATAACACGACCCCCTAGGAGATCATGGTGCATTTTTCATATATTTACGGTATAATATTGCAAAATATCTCCATTGAATGTGATCTTTACTTAATATCCTTTTTGCCTAAAAATTCATACAGCGTATTGTTTTCTATTGCTACAAATAAACCCGTGCAACTTATGACTGGGTTTGTGGTCCAGGGTCACAAATAAAACATTTTCACGAGATTTTACACATTAGAAGGGAAGCTAGAAAGGTGCACAGCTATCAAACAAAGCAACCTGAATCATTTCTAAACAATAAACAACCTTTTGTAAGTGAACACTGGCTGTTTCTCAATGTCAAGGATACTTCCTTGGCATGACTAGTCCCTCCAAGTCAATTCCTTCAGAGGCTAGGTGAGGCTACTCTTTAGCATACGGAGAACACGTAAATGGACCAGGCTAGCAATTGCACGTCATTGCGTCTTTACGTCAATGAAAATGTGTGCTTTCGTCCCTGCGCGCATAGGATTGTGGGTGATTTCAGCGCGCAAAGAGCGCAAACGATACACATATGCATCCTTTCCTTTATATGGGATATTTCTCAAACGAAGGACTCAGTCCTTAGTTGCAATTCCGAGGATCCTCGACATTGGAACAGTCCTTTCGACGGATGTCGATGGCGTAGCATCCTCGAAATTCTGGCTTCCGAGGATCCTTCTTTGGCATTGAGAAACGGCTATTGTAGGGATTCAGCTTTTTGAGCCACCAAGCGCCCCCCTTAGGAAACAAAGAACACTGCAGAATTCGACATTCAATGTGTTTCAGTCCAAAAGATTTCCCCTATATAGCGAGAAAGCAACAAGCCACTATCCAAATCAGCTTTCACCAGCTAACACAAATCTATTGCACTTTGATATGTGCACTACTAGCCCATTATGGTACATTATTATATATTTTCATATTAACTCTTCATATAAAACGCTTCCCCGCCAATGACGAGTATTTCCGTCTTTCCGCAATACCGCAACTTTTTAAAACCAAAAGTATTGCCCTATGGCAAGCGGCTGCATGTCCGTGTCTGTTTTAAAGATCGCTCTGAATGGGATCTCTATGAAAAGTCTGTCACAAAAATGGAATTATCTCTGCTTTTTGCTCAAAATGTGGTGTTTTTGCAGAAACCTACCCATATTCAAAAGCTGATTACAAAAGAACTGCTGAAGGTAGGATGAAATGTTTTTTTTTTTTTTTTTTTGAAAGCAGTGGGTCTGTTCTTTCATTTGGTATATTGAATGTTTATATATTTGAAGAAGAACATTTTCTGGAAGGCATTAAACTTTTGTGAAAATCATGAAAAACGCTGGCGCTGGCTGGCAACTTTTTTAAAAAATGCTGGCGGTGAAAGAGTTAAGATATTACCTCCTGGAATTGTCTATATATAATATAGTATAATATTCCAGATTTCTTTTATAATGACATCATTGCACCCTATAATAAAGGGGCATGTATGATATTGGTAATATTCTCTTTGTAAATGGCACTGAAAAGAAAAAAACCCTTTTTGAAAAATCCAGTATCGTAAAATAAGTCCTAAATTGAGCAAGAGCAGGCGGTAAGAAAATGGTTACAAATCGGAGTGGGTGGACACTAAGTAAAATTTTGTGGAGCCGGTGGGAGGCCGAGATGAAACTCGCTGTTGCGAATGAAAAAATGAGTCCCACACGGACATCTGAAGTGAAATATTAAGTCGGTTTTTCATTCCAAAGAAGAAAGCAACGATTCACAGCATACCATGCAGACGCCCGAGTCTGACTATAGACCATTATTGTCAGATAAAATCTCTCTCACAAATAGCTGGGATCTCCCTGCTAAAGCAACCATTATTTACAGAGTATTTAGAGAGAGAGAGAGAGAGAGAGAGAGAGAGAGAGAGAGAGATTAAACTAAACTAGGCAAGGGCTGGGTCAGATGGTTACATGCAGAGCTCACTGAAGCATGTCTGAATCCTTTGCTCACCTGGTGGGTTGCAATTACCTGAGCAACACTTACGAGGCCAAAACCTCACAGACACTTTCTAAAAATGTATAAAGAGAATATCAGTCTTGAAGTAGGACCTCAATTTTGTACTATGTATAGACTGTACTCTATAACAAGGTCTTGAAGTCCCTGTAGCTCAGCTGGTAGAGCAGGGGGCTTTGCCAAGGTCACGGCCCACGGGTTTGATTCCCAGAGAAACAAAAAAATGTGTGCGCTAATCTGCAAAATAAGCGTCTGCCTCGTACAGCTGTGAGCTTTGGATGTGCCTGATATTCACTTCACGAAATGATCGGCCACAAGCGTTTGACTGACGTCAGTTAAACATTATGAAACCCATTTAGCATCTGTAATGTGACTAGTGACGTCTAGTGAGTGTTAAGAGCAGATGTCACTTAAAAACAACAACATGTGCATGTCTGCAATGTTGCATCTAATAGCTGTCATAAACTACAGTACCATGAAATAGCAAAATTACTTACGGTACTAAAAAGCGACAAAAGAGACAAAAATGCAATGATTTAAAGCCCAATAAGATTCAGATGTTCAATACAAACTGCTATAGGCAGCTAGTGAAGAATGGCGTCTGGGTGGTACCCAAAAGTATGTGTTTAGAGCCTCTTGTCCAATGAACATCGATTTTTCTCTATTAAAAGCAATGGCACAAGTAAATGCCATAGACAGCCACCGAGCACAGCTTTGGGATGACTCCATGAGCAATCCAACACACAGATTCATGATTCCACATGAGAGTCATCCGGATACAGATTAAAAATGTACTTGCATTTGTACATTTGTGTAATATTACTTATACTATTTATCAATATCTTATATGTAATGACATGGGTTGAAAAATGAGCACATTTTGTAATGTAATTGCAAATGTGTTTTAAATGTGCAGCAATTACATTTAAACAAAACATTTAAAGACTTTTTTGGAACAGCGTGTACCGATGAATCACTCCCAAATAGCTCAAGAACACATATTAAAAAAGTTAAATGGGAATTTTTTTCTTGTTGACATTTAGTACAACTGGTCTACCATAAATTGGCTCATGTGCGGTATTGCTAAGAGCATGCCGTTTCCAATGCCGCAATTTTTCAAAAAATAAAAAGTGAGTTTATTAAATAGTGGGGATGCAGTTAAACCACAATGTTATTTGTTTCAACAGGCATGTCCTGAAAAAATATAAATTCAAATTATACTGTGAAATAAATGTATTTGCTGCCTGTACGTTTTTGTCTAGGCAAGGCATGTCTCCGTGATATTTGTCTTCATTTGCATCGCTTGCCAAACACTTTATGGCAGAGCTACCATTCATATCAGAGAAATAGAAATTGTTGCCCTTCGGCTGTCCACCCACAGCCTTTTTCATAAAATAGTCCTGACATTTTTCTTCTAAAATGTTAAAAATAATAGTTTTTGAGTCTATCATCTCCAAAAATAAGGTTTTGTGTGTTTGCGAGGGGGTTTAAATACAAATTCAGATTCAAACGCCACTAAACGCCACAGTAGCTAAGTTTACATGCAACCAAGTAACCCGTTTGTAATGGTATTGATGGCTCAATCGTATTGAAGAGCTTTCATGTAAACACCTTAATCAATACGATTGAGATAGCCTGGTTAAAACCAAACCATTCTCAGTAGTAAATGAGTTATGGTCTGGCAAAGCTTCATAGACAAATCATTTCCAACGGACGTCGCTCAAATGCCTCTGGGCGCAATTGGATAGACCTAAAACCAATCAGAGGGATGAATGAGATGAGGTATGCAGAGCTATATTAGACTTTTGCCGGATCCAGTCGATAAGACAGCGATAACATCTTTTTTTTAGATATGAAGGCTTCGAGTGTTGTTCTTTGCTCGGGTTTTAATGAAAATAAAAAGTTTAAATCGCGTAAAACAGACGCGATAGCTGATTCGAACGATTGATGTTCCACGGCGGCATCCATCTTTGTAATGTACGAAATCTGCTTCACTGTCACTGCGCTGTTGTCATCGTGTAAAGCCCGCCCCAGCGTTTCTGATTGGTGCATTCGACGGATTAGAAATTGGCTTGAATGGGCTCTTTGCCAGACTGACTTGCGAAGCAAATTTAAATTTGCTGGAAGTTGTCTGAGTTTTCCCAGGCTACGATTGAGGTAGATCGGATGCAAATTTCGATCGTATTGAAGGGGTTGGTTTAGTCCGATCTGTGATCCGATTAGTAGGAGAAAAGTATGCATGTAAACGTGTGAATCGTAGTACTTTATCAATCGGATGCAAAACAATACATTGTGCACATGCGCAGAACATTTGTGCTCAAGTTAAAGGAATAGTCTACTCATTTTCAATATTGAAATATGTTATTACCTTAACTAAGATTTGTTGATAAATCCCTCTGTCATCTGTGGGCGTGCGCGTGGGCGCTGGGGTGCGCTGCGACGCTTCGATAGCGTTTGGCTTGGCCCCATTCATTCAATGGTGCCATTTGGAGATGAAGTTGGAAGTGGCCAAGCACATCAACGTTTTTCCTATTTAAGACGAGTAGTTATACGAGCAAGTTTGGTGGTACAAAATAAAACATAGCGCTTTTCTAAGCGGATTTAAAAGAGGAACTATATTTTATGGCGTAATAGCACTTTTGGGAGTACTTCGACTCGCCTGAAAAGTCCGCTCCCCTTCTCACTCTCATAATGGGAGAGGGAGGGTGTTACTGCGCCGAGTCGAAGTACTCCCAAAAGTGCTATTACGCCATAAAATATAGTTCCTCTTTTAAATCCGCTTAGAAAAGCGCTACATTTTATTTTGTACCACCAAACTTGCTCGTATAACTACTCGTCTTAAATAGGAAAAACGTTGATGTGTTTGGTCACTTCTAACTTTATCTCTAAATGGTACCATTGAATGAACGGGGCTAAGCTAAATGCTATCAAAGCGTTGCAGCGCGCTCCAGCGCTTACGTGCACGCACACAGATGATAGAGGGATGTATCAACAATTCTTAGTTAAGGTAATAACATATTTTAATATTGAAAATGAGTAGACTATTCCTTTAACGTCTTATATTTGCCTATTTGCATATTTACGTATCACATAATCCTCGTTACAGAAACATGCAATAATGGCAACGTGCATGCATTATTAAGGTAATGAGGTCACATACATTCTGCAGCGTTCATGTGTACTACTTTCATAACATTAGGCAACATAAAGAAATAAAATAGTGTTGTGCCTTTTGAAAATTTTATTTTTTTGCCTATATCTAAAAACTTCTTGAGAACTTTCTCCAACTCAACTTTGTACATTTACCCAGAGATAAACCGTGAATTTGACGAGAGATGCTGTGCCCTGGGTGGCGTTGCCAAGTACTCGAGTTCAGATTTGGGCTACTGTTTTTTCTGCGGGTTACAGATGAAAGGATTTTGTTCATTAGTTACTAGTATTTGGACTGTAAATAGTCATTGGGCTAGTTTTCAATGTCCATTGGGCTGGTTTTGATACGCAAATCTGGCAACCCTGGCTATGCGCTTGCCAAGACGTTCGGTTTAGATTATATAGAATGTACGGTAAATGAACAGATTGCAATGTTTAGGGTGCAGCAAACTGTATTGTTGTAACCTTCAATCGGATTAAATTCAGTCAGATTGACAAAATGTTGTGCCTATATATTACCATAGCCAATGATTGTAACTGAATGCTCTCGACACGTAGGCCTATCAAGTTCTTTGCATCAAATCTGTTTAATCCCGCCCTTAGACCATTCAAAAAATTCAGTTTTTTATGCACAATCCATTAAAATTCTGATAAAAATGCTAATTAGTGCCAGATGCACTTAGTGGGCTTTGCATCTGAGCTCTTCAAATGCATTAGCATAAGTCAAATTAATTTGCCGTTCACAAACTGAAACGTGTTTATTGCTTCTTAGACAGAAACATGGCACCTTAACCGTATTTATATCAACATCATACAGCTTGTAAATAAAGTATTAGTCAAAAAGTTAAAGATTTGCATCTTTGCATGTTAAAAGCTCTTCCCAGAGACTCCCCTAAGTTGGCATCTCCGGTGCGGATCCGGTCCGGAGTCGTCTACGGTCTGGGTAGCATATGCTAATCAAACGAACTGTAAATAAGTGCAAAATTTGCCACATACAGTACATTTTGACACGATACGAGGAAAACTTTGTTATTATCAAATCTAGATATGGTAACAAACAAGTAACAACATTGAAAGATCACATCTAGCAAAGCATATTATGGCTTGGATAAAAGAGATAGGGTTGACTGTAAAATGTTCCAATTAACTGCATTTTAACAGCCAGTTGGTAACATAATGGCTTAAGATAAGACATATTCCTCTTCCCTCATACATGTGTTGTGTTAAAGGAAGCCAGGAATAGACTTTAGCGAGTTAGCGATATTAGCGTGAGACTGTGACACATAAGACAACTGCTGCTAGTTGAATATTTTACAGCGATCTCAGGAACTTTCTCTGACTAACTTCTTACTAATTGGTGATAAAAAAGTTGATTCTGTTGGCTGACAAAAACGTCCAGAGGCAAAAAGGCGCTCTTAACGTGGTGACGGCATGAGTGTACCAAGCTCTTAACAGTTTTGTCTTCACAACTAACATATAAAATGTCAGCTGTGTGAAGTCAATATAAACATAAAGTGTTGTGCGAGCGTGTGAAAGTGTGACACTACAAAGAAAGTATTTTCGTGAAACCTTGACATTTATAAAAGGCTTCCACCCTTATTTTCTGTGATTTGAGTATATTGTGTGTATTGATTTTGTCATTTTGAAATCTTTCCTAGAAGCAGCTTTTGCAGGTACTAAATATGAGCTTTCCTTTTTTATCTGTAAAAGCCCTGCAGGGAGTCTGTGAACATATATATTGGAGTTATATTCTTTAAATGTATATAAATATCTAAATTTACAAGCATTTATATATTTTATATCATTAAAATTAAATAATATTAAACTGTTTAAATCAGCCCAACACAACAACATTAGCTAAACCAATGGTAACAGTTTGGGGTGTGGCCATCTGTTTGATTGACCAATGACATACTTTGGGGGTTTGGAAGTCATTTTTGCAATTATGCTATAGCGCAGTGATTTTCAAACTGGGGGCCGCGAGAGTTTTATGACATTTTATGAAATACATTAATTTATCATGAATTCTGTGTAATTAAACCTAAAAAAATAAGGCTACTAACCAAAAGCACTACTATGTTTTTTTCTAATAAAATGTTGAGTTTTAGAACAGTTTTTTGTCACAAATTTTCTTTTGGGGGCCACAAAGGAATGCACCATACACAAGGGGGGCTGCACGCTGAAAATTTTGAAAACCACTGCTATAGCGCATCTATACACTATAAACTATTACCAAACAAAAATATATTTTTATGTTGGGGGTCCCTGGTAAATTATTTGGGTAAGGGTCCCTGGATCTGAAATGGTTAGCTTCCTCAACATTTTTAAAGGGATAGTTCACCCAAAAATGAAAATTCTGTCATCATTTACTCACCCTAATGTTGTTACAAACCTGTATGAATAAATTTTTTCTGATGAACACAAAAGAAAAAAATGTGATAAATGCTGATAAGCACACAGCTGGTGGAAACCATTGACTTCCATAGTAGGAAAACAAATATTATGGAAGTATTGAGATATAAATGATGATAAAGATATATTGATAAAATATGGTAAGCACACAGTTGACGTTTCCCATTGAATTCCATAAGATTTGTTTTTCCTACTATGGAAGTCAATGGTTAATACCCAAGCCTTGCATTTCTTATTTTGCGTTCATCAGAAAAAAGAAATGCATACAGGTTTGTAACAACATAAGGGTGAGTAAATGATGACACAGCTATCCCTTTAAGTTGCTTCCTAAAATTTCTTCTGTGCTTTAACTTAACAACAATACCAAAGAAACTCCCGTCCTTCACTATTCCTTTTATGACACTAATACTTAATGCTAGGATTTTTGCAACTATGCCTAATGTAAAGTTTCTCTGCATCTCTTATTGTTATGGAAAAACACATATATATTGAATCACTAATGTACTGTTCATACTACACACTACAAAAATATAATTAACAGATGCAAATGTGTACGATACTGCATGTGAACCATTATAACATTTTTTCTTCTCCGGGTTTTCTTTTACTCTCTCTCCATATGGGTCCTTAAAGTTTTCTGTTCGACTGTCATCTCGCAAACAAATGTGCCGTGTTAGTGAGTCTAGCGTTTAAATTAGAAAAAGCCCTTAGATTTTACCTGTAGGCATTAAAACAGCTGCTCTGCCAGGAGAGGGAGAGAAAACATAATGGGGTGAAAAATTATATTTGAAATTTTGCAGACATGTAGTTATTTTGCACACTGCAAATGGACTTTATGTCTCTTGGGGTCATTAGTTTACTATGAGAAAGTAAGAAAGAAAGAAAGAGAAAGAAAGAAAGAAAAAAACGAATAATATAAAATATAAAATTCTAGTAGGCTAATATGTTATACAATAGCAAAACAATCCATTACACAACTATCAATATCTAGGGATGTAGTACAATATATAAAAATGAGAGCAACGCAGTGACTTATTATGACACTTTTCTGTTTTCTCACAAAAATCTGTTCCCTCCTAAAGGGTTCCAAATAACAAATACAATTTCTGCTCCTCATCCAAAACATCGGAATTGATCACAATGAAAAGCCTGAGACACCTGCTGAGTCAACATCACTAAAAACAATTACTTGTGTATACTGCTGCTTCGTAGCCATCCAAAAACGTGCTGGCCAGAAAAGTGTCCTTCACTTCACCGATGTCAGTTTAACGACTAGAAAACTACCGTGAAATGCATAAGAAGCAATCATTTCATCAACAATGGACATCTGTTCGTCTCTGCTCCCAAAATCCACCACACACACACATTTCATTCACATTCATTGGCATAAATCTATGGAGATGGTGGTCGAAACAATCATTTTTACATTGTGTAAGTTCCCACAGCTTTAATTGTGTGTTTTTCCCACTTACGCTGCTGTTTTGACCAGACCAGTGCACCATGGCTTGGTTGTGCGCGGAGTCCCCTGTCAATGCGAAGGTAGAGCTGGTGAGTTTCAGCTCCTCTTGCCGCGACGTGGCCGGTCTCCGATCGTCCCTGTTCCAGCGCAAGTCAGAGCGCGGGACTCTGCGCGGAGCCCGCGCCGAGCCCTTCCCAAAAACCGGCAGCGGGCGCTCGATTCGTGAGAGAGGTCCCCGCGCGGCTCTGCGCACTCTGTGCTTGAGATCCACAGGGACCGAACCTGTGAGCGCGCCTTGTGAAGACACTCGCGAGGTGTTGGAAAGTTTAGCTTCGTCGTGCGCGGACTCCAGATTATTTTCAGATCCCGCCGCTTTATTTGAGCAAAGCATGTCGGTATTCCGCATTCGCACGCGATTCTCGCCGTCGGTGTCATCCTGCCCGGTTTCAGCACCAGGCGAATTAAACAGCGCCGCTGAACCGTCTCCATTTTGGCCACCAACTTTACGCGCAGAGCCTGTTGCGGGATAGACGGCACTGTCCATCCTCACCAGCAATTCCCGACCGCTCCACTTATCAAATATCTGACACGACCTGCAAGTTATCGTCGTTTTGGACACCGGAACCCAAGCAAACAGTAGTGCCAAAAGCAGGGTGCAGAAAGCGCTAACATTACCCCTGCCATTTCTAAATCCTCTCTCCATCGTTGATTATAATAACACGGTGCAGTCCGCCTATCTGCCCTTTTCCTCTTTTCGTCGTTTGTTATCGATAGGAAGTCCTCATACAAGTTGCAGTGCGACGGATCGCACACAGTTCAGATGTGGGAAAAGTGCGATTCGGCGATGCGCTCCAAGTTAAAGGATTGGATCAAATGAAGCTCTCCGCGCGCGGAGGGGAGGAGCTCGGGGGATTAGAGAGGAGAGAGCGAGACCATAAAGAGACGATTCTTCGCAGAGCCCAAACGTTCATATTTTCATCTACTAGACATTAATCCCACAGTGCATTGCGCGTCGAGAGCGCGTTCCTTCGATCAATCGCGTCTCGGCGACGGGATGGAAAGCGACGTGAACTTTTCACACCAACGTTAAATTAATTTCGCCGAGAGATCGAGCACATTCATCATGGGTAAATCGGCTGTTAATGGCCCGAGAGACAAGGGTGGCGAGTGCCCGAAAATATTGCAGTGCACTTTAGTATTTATTATTGTAGGCTAAACTGTAGTATATTATAGTAATTGTTACTCTTTGTAGCCTATACTACTGTATTCTATAGCATCAACTACTGTATAGTAAATGAATAAACTGTAGTAAATACCATAGTATAGTTTAATATTTACCATGGTAAGGTTAAAAGACACAATAGTGTCTACAGCTAATTTTAAAACAGCTTAATACTCTTACCAAAATTAACCATGATTTTACTACAGTTTAAAAAACAAAACATAAAACTATGGTAACAACAAAATCAAAAACATAGTTAAACCACGATTACTGTAGTAAAACCATGGTTTTGCTTATAGTAATCAATACACCAAAAAACATGGTTACTGCACTTTTAACCCCAAAACCATGGTTCATTTTTGTAAGGGTAGTCAATGCTAAAGTATATACTACAGCAGTGTCCAAAGATTTCCTAAGGATAAACCTGGGATAAAAGATTTATATGAGAATTTCAGTTCATCTGACATGCTTGCACATCTCAGGACCATTGAGATTCTCCACAACATTCCATAAGATCAATAAACGGATTGGGAACGGATCTGATGCACATCAGTCAGGTGTCTAGCCGTGTGCTCCGATTGCAGGAAAACAAAAGGAACGTGTGAACAAATTATGGCTCCCAAACACAAATTCTGCTCTTATTAATTCAACATCACATGTTTAAGTTTCCCCTTTCGTGCATAATTAGAAGTCAGTTCAAAGTTCTGTTGCATCTACAAAAATGCCTCATTAAAACTTTCACACTCTTGTTTTCTATAGAAATGTAAACTGAAGGGTTTTTCCACCACTTATTTTCCTTTAATATTCTAATTAATACACTAAAATCTTCGTTATCTGTCTGTATCGGTTTATTTATCACTTTATCACTTAATGCAAAAAGTTTTTTTTTTGCACATTGTATTTTTTGTATACACAGCTGCACAAAAGTTGTCTTTAATGTGTCAATTCTTCATAAGTCTAATAACACAAAGTTTGAAGTCAGTAAATTAGTTATTGTATGTAAACAAGCACAGGATGTCTAGTTGTTTAGATATAAGATTTATTTTTTCCCTATCTCTCTTTCTTGCCCGTATGCGTTAAATCCAGTGCCTTGTCATTCTAAAAGCATTAAAAATGACAAACAGCTAGACAGGCCTAGACTCACAGTATTAAATAGATATATTGTATTGAATAATAGCATAGCTATGGACAGGCCTTCAGAGCTGAGATCGCACTCATCACTCTCTCTCTCTTTCGCTCTTTCCAGAAGTGCTCCTGAAGATATCATGGTCCATCATCTCACATCCCTGCTTGCACATCACAGAAATCATTGAATGTGATGTGCCCGACACGCATCAGGAAGCTATTTGTTAAAACAATAAGACAATTTAAAAGCCACCCTCTGAGAGGAAGCAAAATGAGTAAAACTTCCGGCACGTAACAACGGTTCCCGGAAAGATTTCTTAAAACTTATCTGCTGGACGGAAGGACACAATGTGACTGTTGATTTCAGATCCTCCACAATCTTCTTTTTGTCAAATGCATATAAAGGCAACTTTATTCTGGCAATCCTGACACCTGTGCTGGTATTTGTCAAATCTACACCAGCAGATGAGTACTGTCACCAATCCAAAACATAAAAAGCCCTTCAATTCTGCCATGCAGTATGTTCGATGCACAGAAAAAAAAAGTTTTAGGCTTTGGTTAAATGTCACTTTAGGTACAAGAGCGATATGCTGTCAAGGACGGATATGACTGGAACAGTCATAGATATCATGAAAGCTATGAAGACACAGATCACACTGCAGGAAGAGAGACCTGATGCATTTCATTGGTGCTCACAGCAAAGACTGGGTTTAGTCAAGGTTGCCTGCGACTTACACGGCGGCAACAGTTGAGAGACCAATAATTAACTGATACATGACTCACAGAGGCTTTTCATCAAAGGAAGAGGCGTCGCGCGGAGAGGGAAAAAACAGTCAAAGACCCAAGGGTAAACTCTATCTGCTGTAAAAGCGCTTTGCTTCTCTTTTCCCAGGGAGAACATTCTTTTTAATGGCGCTATTTCCTCACATTGTTTGGTATTCGTTCTCTGTCGAGTCCAGTGGGAAGGTCAGAAGCAAAAGCTTGGAGTTTAAATACTTGATCTCTACTTGGTCTGTCTCTGATAATTTATAAAAATTGCCTTTTCGTTGTTTCATAGACACACGGTGCGTTTATAGGTTCGCATTTAGCTTTAATCGATTGAAAGGTTGTGCATATGAGGATGGGAATGTGTGCTTTGGGCAATTCGGATGTAGGATAATAAAATCATTTGAAAAATAAAAATCCAGTTTGAATAAAAATTCTACTAATAAAAATAAGGCAGACTTCATGTGAACTAACAGCTGTATACATTTACACTAAAACACCATAGTAGAAATGAGAATGCACCGAAGGTCGGCAACCGAAACTATTTGGCGGGGAAAAAAAGCAAAAAAGCATTTTCGGTGGTCGGTCAAAGTGCAAAAAACCCCAAAAAGCAATTAATAAAATAAATGTAACCAAACTATGACATTTTTGATGATGCATCCAAATAGCAACCAGCATAGAGTGATTAAGTTACTTGTTAATTAATATTAGTTAACTTAAAAAATGTTGTGTCAACTAATATTTTTAAGTTGAATTAACAAAAATTTTTAGAACACCAGTGGCCGGTTGCATAAACATAGCTGTGACGTTAAGACTGCGTCTTAAGTATGATTCTGACTAACTAGCAATTAGTCATGGCTAATCAGTCTTATTATTTGGATTTAAATTAGACCAATCTACCTTTCTATGTAACATACTTAAAACAGTTATGATCAGTCTTGAAGAAAAAAATTCATGACTAACTTTTAAAGCTAGTCTTAAAGTTTTATGCAACCGGCCACAGGTAACTTATGTTTTTAAGTTCACCAACTTTTTTTATGGTGTAATTCTGGTTGTCCTAGTAACAACTATAGACCGTTTCATTAGACGCATGTGCGGTGACGCAATTACGCGTCTGGTCTGAACTTTACTTTCGGTTTCTGTTTGCTTAATGGTCTGACTAGTTGGTAAATCCGAACTCTTAAAGGAATAGTTCACTTTAAAATGACAATTCTGTCATCATTTCATCCTCATGTTGTTCTAAACCACCAGCATTAAGTGACCATAGACTACCATAGTAGGAATAAAAAAATATGATGGAATTTAATGGGCACTGTCAACTGTGTGCTTACCATCATCTATCAAAATATTTTCTTAGTCATTTATCACAATGCTTCCAAAATATTTTTTTCCTACTATGGACGTCAATGGCCACTTACTGCTGTGTTTTTACCATCATTTCTCAAAATATCTTCTTTTGTGTTCGTCAGAAAAAAGAAATTCATACAGGTTTAGAACAACATGAGGATGAGTAAATGTTGCTCCCAAAAGTCGCTCGCAACTTTCATAAAGTTGAACTGGTCTGCGTTCAACCCCAACAAAATGTTGTCCAACGTTTTTAAACAGGTGATGCATCGAACACTTTGTTCTGACGACAAAAGAGTTGCAACTACGGTGGCTGAGAAGGCCATTCTTTGTGTTCTTTTTGAAATGTTTTCAGAGCCTGATGAAATAAATACGTGTTTAATACTGTAAAAATGCTTAATGTTACAGTCAATGCCCTTGCCGTCCAGAATAAAAGACAACATTCGAACTTTGACCAATTGTGTGAGCAGTCTCTTTAGTACCATGTGGTTTACATATAGTCCCCTTAGTAAATTTCAATAGCAGGGGACTATTTTCGGGCAGTGCGTAATATCATTGCACTAGCTGCACCCATATTACGGCAACAAAGTCCTTGATTATTATGGCAGAATGAGAGTATAGTTCCTAGACATATCTGCCTAGAAAATCACAACTTTTAATTTTTTAGTACACGATGTAACTACAGAAGAGTCAAGTTTTAAATGGGAAAAATATCGAAACTCTTTGGTAATTTTTAGCGCAATGCTAATGGTCTAATCGGATTCAATTGATTATGCTAAGCTATGCTAAAAGTGATAGCTACAGACCCGGAGATCAGCTGAATGGATACCAAAATGGTAAAAAATCAAATGTTTAACTCTGGGGAGCTGGAAAATTAGCATATTTTCAAAAAAAGTGGAATGTCCCTTTAAAGTTGAGGGTCACATGGATTCCACTCAATATCAGCAGATTCTTAAGAATAATGTTGAGGAATCAGTCACAAAGTTAAATTTAGGCTGGGGCTGGATATTTCAACACGACAATGACCCAAAACACTGCTCAAAATCTACTCGGGCATTTATGGAAAGGAACAAGTACATTCTGTTATGTTGTGGAATGGTTATCTCAGTCCCCAGACCTGAATATCATTGAACATCTGTGGGGTGATTTGAGGTGGGCTGTATATGATCTTTATGCTGCTATAACGCAATGCTCCACCAAAAATGTGAGTTTTGTTCATTTAAATAAAATTAGTAGGACTAATTTGATTATGGAAGTCTATATTGTAATTACAACAGCGGATAGCCCATGCGTTTTTTTTCCAATGTAGAGTAATATGAAAAGCAGAGTGTGTCAGGCCGCAAGCAGCTTCAGTACTCCTCATTTTTATCAACAGGAGTCTGGATTCGCTCCTGTTTCAACAAATGTATCATGGCACCTGCCGCTCAAACACCAAGTAATTTGGCTTCTTTCTTACTTTTTTTGCCTTCACCTACACCAACCTGAAAACCTTTGGTAATTGCTTTAGAGAAAATGAGAGACGTTTGATTCTCAGCCAAATACAGCAGTCACTTCTGCAGGATTCATTTATTTACGCATCTTTACACTCTGATGCTAACTATTCTCTTGTATTTGGTTGACAAATCGAATAAGTAAATGTCTGAATGTTCTTGAATCCTAATTTGATGTGTTTTTACATTTGTTGACATTTCAAATTCTGCTTCTCAATCTTTCAGACGCTAAAAGTACATCAGGCACTCAATACTAAGAAGCAATTTTGTTGAATGATAAAACCACAGTCCTGTGGAAAAAACAACCCATTCTCATGAAATGCGTATAAATAGCACTCGTGTGTATTTTGCATGTAATGGGCTAGTACTCGCCGTTCACTTAATATTGTGCATCTTTTCGGTTTCTCAATTTTTTTCTGTTTTTTTAAACCATTGTAGCTTGAGTTTGGGGTTAGATTGAGGATTTGGTTTATGTTATTTAATATATAGGTTTATCCATGATTTGTCTATTTTTAAACTATGGTCGCTTTAAAGGAATAGTCTACTCATTTTCAATATTAAAATATGTTATTACCTTAACTAAGAATTGTTGATACATCCCTCTATCATCTGTGTCCGTGCACGTAAGCGCTGGAGCGCGCTGCGACGCTTCGATAGCATTTAGCTTAGCCCCATTCATTCAATGGTACCATTTTATAGTTTTATTAAGATGGTACCATTGGATAAAGTTAGAAGTGACCAAACACATCAACGTTTTTCCTATTTAAGACGAGTAGTTATACGAGCAAGTTTTTTTTAAAGCGGATTTAAAAGAGGAGCTATATTTTGTGGCGTGGTGGCGCTTTTGGGAGTACTTCGACTCGCCTGAAAAGTCCGCTCCCCTTCTCACTCTCATAATGGGAGTGGGAGGGTGTTACTGCGCCGAGTCGAAGTGCTCCCAAGGGTGCTATTGCGCCGTACAGTATAGTTGCTCTTTTAAATCCGCTTAGAAAAGCGCTATGTTTTATTTTGTACCACCAAACTTGCTCATATAACTACTCGTCTTAAATAGGAAAAACGTTGATGTGTTTGGTCACTTCTAACTTTATCTCTAAATGGTACCATTGAATGAATGGGGCTAAGCTAAATGCTATCGAAGCGTCGCAGCGCGCCAGCGCTTACGTGCACGCACACAGATGATAGAGGGATGTATCAACAATTCTTAGTTAAGGTAATAACATAGTTTAATATTGAAAATAAGTAGACTATTCCTTTAAGTTGGGGTTAGATTTGGGGTTTGGGTTAGGATGTCATTTTATGTAACAAAAAGTTCACTGTAAATAAATTCTGTAAAAATTACTATATTACTGGCAGCTGGTTGCCAGTAACTATGTAAATTTTAATTTATGTTATTTACTGACAACAGTTTGTTCAAAGTTAAGTGATCATTATCTTATAAAGCTAAAATAACAGCCTCATGCAAAGCATTCTGGGAAACAAAATCTGAAAAAACATTAAAAAGTTGATGCAGATTTCTGGTTCCCAGAATGCTTTGCATGAGGCTGTTATTTTATAGTTTTATTAAGATAAAGACTTGGTAATGTTTAATGTTAAAGCAACACAAAAGAGTTTTTTTACCTTCAAATAACGTTTCCAAAAAAGTTTCAGTCGTTCATCCACTCGAAACAGGGTGAATGGCACTTTCACATTCGCTTTCCAGCCCTCTATCGGCTAAAACCACACGAAAGAAGTTTCCAACCGTCGGGTCGCGGTCCTGTAGTTCGAATGAAAACTACAAAAACTTGCTTTCCGGCAGACCTACAATCCAATCAGAGCCAGCTTTGCTGCAGTAGGCTAAATTATTTACGACAGTGGTAATGGACAACTCTGCTTCCAACCTGTAGGGGAAGCAAAGAGCAAAAACTCTTTAGTGTTGCTTTAAATTAACTTTGAACAAACTGTTGCCAGTAAATAACATGAATGACTGCACACCGCAAGCGACTTGTTAACTAATACTAACTTAATTATTGTGTAAAAATATTTTTAAGTTGAATTAACTCAAAATTTAAGATATCCAGGTAACTTATGTTACCATATTCCGTATTGGAATTTGGCGTATTTATATGCACTATGTGAACAGGCTGGGAAAAACGGTAAAAAGAAAGAAACTTAAAAGACTTAAATAAGGTAAAACTACAATAAACAAAATATTAAAACACCTTAAGCTACATTTGGATTGTAGAGTACATACAATTATTTTCATATTAAAAGTCTTTTTGAGCAAAAAAGTGTTTCATTGCTTTTAAAGACAAATGATTAATAGATTTTTCATTTCAAAATAGTCATTTTTAAAGTCATTGCAGTATCTTGGCATTACAGTATAAAAGTTAATTTTACATTTAAACAACTCACATTTATTTATCTCACCAAAAATGAAATAAAAAGCATCTTTCTTAAAGGGACAGCGCATCTAAAAATAAAATTTCTATTGTTCACTTACCCGCATGTCATTCATGTCAAATGTTGTTTTTTATAAAGTAATTTATAACACCCAGCTCATTCCCTTTAAACTTGGAAAAAATACAGCATGTTATTCTTCAAATATATTCACCTTTGTGTTTCATGGAAAAAGTTCTAGATTTGACACAACATGGGTAAATAAAGAAAATGGCTAATAAGAAGTGTTGTTTGTTTTATTTATTTAGAGTTTCATTTCTAAAAATATTAAAACATCCATATCACACCTACTGCAGAATTCCAGTGAGATTTGTTATCTGACAAAATATAATAAACAGAATAAACAGCAATAGAAAATTAACTTATTAAGTCTAATTAACTAAATTAAGTCATCATGTTGCTTTAGTTTCTCTCTCTCTCTCTCTCTCTCTCTCTCTCTCTCTCTCTCTCTCTCTCTCTCTCTACTGTGTTGGCTCTCTGGCTCCTTTTTATCACATCTACTAATAATATTCGACCTCCTGCTAATGCAGTTATGATCAAGCAGTCCCCCATGAGATTTTATGTCTGCTGAACTTAATAAAATTGGCTTGTAGGTTTAATATAGTAAATAAATTTGTATAAAAAACACTACCATGAGTGTATCCAGATTTTAAGATTTCTTTAATTAAACGTTGAATATTTCCTGTTTTTAGTGAAAGTGATGTGATTGTACAACATATTCTAACTCTCAATTATTCACATATTACAGATTGGTCAGTGAATCATCGGCGTCACTTTTTATCTCACAGGTTACCCCCTTCCGGCATAATTTCTTGGTACTTCATTGCTTTTGACGAGAAACCTTTGGCGTCAATATGAGAATTGAAATTTACCGTCATTATGAAATTAAACCCTGAAAAAAATGATTCATTGAATTTAATCATTTTTTTTTAAGGTAAGCGGTTGCAAATCAATTTATTTAAGCTACATTTAAATAAAAAAGATTAGTAAAGTAAAATAAAATATAAAACTTTTGTTTAAATGTAGCTTAAATAAATTGATTGCAACCACTTACCTTAAAAAATTGATTAAATTCAATTAATCATTTTTTTTTCAGTGTAATGGTGCATTTATTTTACATTATTTTTATGAAATATATATTGTGGGGGCATGATTTTAATTTAAACAGCCAGCATAACTGCATTTACACTATTTAGACATGAAGCATCTAACCCAACTCTGACATGTAAACCTACCTGTTTATATATAAAATTCAAAACATTATAGATTAGTAAATAGCCATTGGCCGGTTATTGGTTTTTAAGGTATACTGAAGTTTTAAACAGTCAAGGTTTCACTAAAATGTTCTGTGATACCATCTCCAAGGTATACCTTGGTATAACCGTTTTAATAAACTTTAGAACATGTTAGAACCACTGGGGAACAACACCACTTCCGTTGCCAAAATGCGCCCGCAGGCTATTTGATCATGTGGCCTGTATAAGGGTCTATAGTTTGTATATGAGCTCATATGTGAGCTGTGTTTATACAAAATTCATTAAATCATTAAGTCATTTGATTGATTTGATGTTTATAATTAATATACATTACAAAAATATTATATAATTTTTGAAAGCATATTATAATTTAAAGGCTTTATTTTTACCTGGCATTTGAAAAGAACACATTTTAGTGTTGCAATGGCAATACAGCAACACCATGAAACCATGCATTTTTGCTAAAGGTTATCATACCGCCAGAATCTTATACCTGCCCATGCCATGACTATTAGTGAATACTATAGAAACTATACATTACACTATAGACCCTTATACAGGCCACATGATCAAATAGCCTGCGGGCGCATTTTGGCAACGGAAGTGGTGTTGTTCCCCATTGGTTCTAACGTGTTCTAAAGAACTCACAATCCCTGCTGGACCAATATCCTGCTGTACAAAATTCAACACCTCTAACGCTAAAATCCACAACAGCCCTGCCAAGTCCTTCCCCAAGACCTCAGCTGTACCCATCGAGTCACCTGCTGCAGAATCTGTCAGTCTAAGCAGCCTTCCTCCTGTGGCACTGATGACTGCAGTCGTACCCGCAGAGCCAACTTCAGCCCCCCCCCTTACTTCCAGTCGGGACCCTGGCAGCCCATCGCAGTGCTTGCTGTGTTTTTTTATGACTGCTAACTCAACTCTCAGAGGAAAGTTCACCTGTCTTCTGGTGCGGTTAAGATGATCTTTACTGTACCGACAGCGAAATCCCTTCCACCAATCACCTAGCGCTATTTCCACTGCGGCCTTATATGCTGTCACTGGACTGGGTGTATTTCATAAGCACAAGAAGTGCTTTACGTACCTTTGCTTCTGCTTTCACTCCAAAGCTTTTGCAGTCATTGCCACATCTTCTGTCACCTGGTTGTCTTGTTTATAACCCTGTCTGTGTAATTCAGGCTAAAGTCTGATAATCTAATGATGAGATTTGGAGCATTAAAGTTTGATTTCACTCATGGATTTCAATGACCTTACTCATGCAGTCAGTATTACAGATACCCGGATGACTCCATGCCAGATCCACACCGGAGCTGCCAACTTCGGCACGGATCTGGTCTGCTTTCTGGGTATCAAAGTTATATTTTCACAGAATGTGTTTTACATTATAAAGAATGAGTTTGTGTAGAAAACAGTAAATCACACAAAAAAGCTACATTTGGAGACCATTCTCATAGGATGCAATCTTGCATTCAAAACAACTAGACAGCCCAATGGAATATACAGAACAACTCATTTTGTAACTTTTAATAACTCGAAAACAAACAGCAATATGCCGCCTACATACCAATAGGTTCACACACTCGATTCTGCATTAAAATTCAATTCAGAATATCCGCAAAACAAACTCCTGACTCCAACGGTCCAGATATGAAATTATTAAAACATTGCTACATTCATAAACATGCATTATATAAGGTCAACCACAATAAAACTACTCGGTTTCTACATTCGATGCCCAAAACGGGCATTATTTATTTAGCCTTGTCAAGCACTCTCATCCTATCTTGCCTTTAGGAGAACTTTCAGCATTAATAATAAATGGCTCATATTCAGACACTGGTTTTAGAAACACCCTAAACCCATCTCACTGATATAAGACGTAACACCCAGCCACTACTCTTAGCATTAATATTCTGCATAAAAGTAGCGATCAAAAATGCACTGGACCAGCTGAAGAAATGATCCACGAGTTTGTCTAGAAACGTGTTTACATGATAGCGGGCTGATACAGTGAGCACATCTGAGGAAGAAATAATCTCTGAATTTGTCACTTTTCCTGTTGTGAACTCAAGTAGCTCAAGTGGTAGAGCAATGTGTTACCAATGCAAATTTCAGGGGTTTAATAATTAAATGCATATTTTTATGTCCACAAACCAAAACTCGGGTCTCAGGAGGTTAAAACCCTAAGCAGTCGCATGTGTCAAGTTTAAATAGGAGACATGCGGAAAGCGACAAAACATGGACAGTATCACGGGCGGAGCGTAGACGGACCTCATGCGGTTCTCGTACACCCAAACATCCTGTCGTTTCTGCCGGTATTTTCTTTGCTAAATGACGGTTTTCATTTTACATATATTCCAAAAGAGAAAAGTTCATGATTTATGAATGATTTTGGAAATATTTGGCAATACAGAGAATTAAATTAAGGCTTTTTTTACTCAAGACCAGTGGGTTTTGAAAGATGCACACTCACCTAAAGGATTATTAGGAACACCATACTAATACTGTGTTTGACCCCCTTTCGCCTTCAGAACTGCCTTAATTCTACGTGGCATTGATTCAACAAGGTGCTGAAAGCATTCTTTAGAAATGTTGGCCCATATTGATAGGATAGCATCTTGCAATTGATGGAGATTTGTGGGATGCACATCCAGGGCACGACCACCACATCCCAAAGATGCTCTATTGGGTTGAGATCTGGTGACTGTGGGGGCCATTTTAGTACAGTGAACTCATTGTCATGTTCAAGAAACCAATTTGAAATGATTCGAGCTTTGTGACATGGTGCATTATCCTGCTATAAGTAGCCATCAGAGGATGAGTACATAGTGGTCATAAACAATGTTCAGGTAGGTAAGGGGCCTAAAGTGTGCCAAGAAAACATCCTCCACACCATAACACCACCACCACCAGCCTGCATAGTGGTAACAAGGCATGATGGATCCATGTTCTCATTCTGTTTACGCCAAATTCTGACTCTACCATCTGAATGTCATAACAGAAATCGAGAATCATCAGACCAGGCAACATTTTTCCAGTCTTCAACTGTCCAATTTTGGTGAGCTTGTGCAAATTGTAGCATCTTTTTCCTATTTGTAGTGGAGATGAGTGGTACCCGGTGGGGTCTTCTGCTGTTGTAGGGTTGTTCGTGTTGTGGCTTTACAAATGCTTTGCTGCATACCTTGGTTGTAACAAGTGGTTATTTCAGTCAAAGTTGCTCTTCTATCAGCTTAACTCAGTCGGCCCATTCACCTCTGACCTCTAGCATCAACAAGGCATTTTCACCCACAGGACTGCCGCATACTGGATGTTTTTTTTCCTTTTCACACCATTCTTTGTAAACCCTAGAAATGTTTGTGCATGAAAATCCCAGATTGTGAAATACTGAGACCGCCCCGTCTGGCACCAACAACCATGCCACACTCATAATTGCTTAAATCACTTTTATTTCCCATTCTGACATTCAGTTTGGAGTTCAGGTGATTGTATTGACCAGGACCACACCCCTACATGCATTGAAGGAACTGCCATGTGATTGGTTGATTAGATAATTGCATTAATGAGAAATTGAACAGGTGTTCCTAATAATCCTTTAGGTGAGTGTATATTTGTGTGTATATCAGCACACTAAGTTTGAAAAATGTATCTATGGTGATGTTATTTACCATCTGGCCCTCAACCTAAAATGAGTTTGACACCCCTGGATTAAAGCGTCTGCCAAATGCTTTAATGTAAAGTTTTACAGGTTGTTGGCATGAAATCTTCAAAAAATCTTTGAAACAGTTTAGGCCACTAAAGTATTTCCACAAACAAAACAGAATGTGTATAAAATGAGCTGTACTTTTTATCTATTGGGGAATTTTATTACATTAAATGGGCACATATTATGCCCATTTTTTACAAGATGTAATATAAGTCTTAGGTGTGCCCAGAATGTGTGAAGTTTTTATTACCAAAAGAGACAGTGAGTACTTTCATTTAAAATAGATCTGATTCCTGTGAATACAGTTCGAGAAAATAATATCTTTCTATTGAGACAGCGTACAACTCGCTGAGGGTGGAATGAATGGAAATGCAGGACTGTCCTGCATGACTGTGGGTGGGGTTTTGTCAGTGTGACATCACATTAAAAAGAGAATTGAAAACAGCTCGTCTAATGAGACTGCTTTGTTTTAATAAAATTTAAATTAAAAAGGTAGTGTTCAGACTCTGGCAACACAAATTTCTGTCCAAACTAGAGATGTAACGAATACCAATGTAATGGTTAACCAGGAAATAAACATTTTGAACGGTTGCGGTACATTCACGTGGAGCGAAAGCGTTAACGGTGCTCTGGTCTTCCATAAACGTAATTGGCTGGCTCTGCAGGTTATTTGCAAAAGCCGATCTGATTGGCTGACGCACGCGTTGCCGCTTGAAAAGTTGAGAAATGTTCAACTTCTGCCCTGTCCATCATCAACCAATTTAAACAATAGCGTGAGATAATCAGATTCATTGATGTCTGCTCCCATGTGTTTGTAATGACAGTGCTTCACTGACTGAATTTCAATCCCCATAGGGAAAACTAGTTGTACTGACACATGTTTACTTAATATTTCTTCAGACAGATCTAATTTTCTATTCACTTTCCATTAAATGACGCGATCTGATGAGTTTAAAGCTTCTTTAACTCGATTTGTTTCTTCCAAGATTGCTGTGAGTGCAGGTGTCGTGCTGCAGCTTACTCCTGGGTCATAAAGTACACCTGATTTCTCACAACATGCAATACTTACCTGTGTTTTATCTGAACTAGATTAACACCCCAAATGTGCCATGATTAATGTTATTTATTTGATGTTTATGCGAACATGTGCACAAAGGAAATCGTACAAATCACACAAATACGAACGAGTGTGGTTGACGAATGAATGCAAATTAGCCACCTCATAAAATACATAGGAATTGCCATGAAATTGCGTTTGTACTGATACTTCCCTTAAAGGAAGACAACACCGTTTTTCAATATTTAACTAGGTTCTTACCTCAACTTAGACGAATTAAACATACCTATATTTTTTCAATGCGTGCACTTAATCTTTGTACAGCGCTTCTTGAATGTGTTAGCATTTAGCCTAGCCTCATTTATTCCTATGGCTCCAAACAAAAATTTTATTTTGTGCCACCATACTTACTCGTGTAACTACTCTTTAAATAGGGAAAACATGGAAGTGTTTGGTGGCTTCTAAAATCATCCCTGTTTGGATCCTAAGGAATGAATGGGGCTAGGCTAAATGCTAACACATTCACGACACGCTGTACAAAGATTAAGCGCACACATTCACTCTAAAATATATTGCTTGGACTCAACAAAAAAAATTAACGCAACAGTTTGCAACAACTACTTCTGAAATTAATTTGGGCCAAAACACTATAACAAGTTGGATGTACTTAAAAAATTACGTTGAATACTCATAAAATTTAAGTTGTTTTAACTTTTATTTTTTGCATTATAAATTTGATTCAATCGTGGACACTGATTTACACAAAACTGCTCAAATGATTTGAACTCTTTTATTTAACAACACTTGTCAGGTTGCAGTTTTAGCATTTTTATCAAAATTCCATCTGATTAAAACATCAAGATAATGCTCGGTGAGTCTGTTCTCAACTTGAGCAAATTCTCTATTCTTCAGCACAATGTAACCTCTTAAAAATCAACAACATAACAGAAAATATTTTAAACACCAAAAGTACAGAACAATAATCATTAAAAGTCTTCTCATGTTTTCATCTTGATTAGAAATGCATAAAATAACACCATATTTCTACATTTACTCTTACAATCAAGTCCCATGCAAAGCATGCTGGGAACCTGAAGTTATCAAGCTAAATGCATTGAGTTACTACAACTTAAATAATGTTTCAAACAAACTAACACAGATAATTAATTTGAAGTTACAGACAATATTAACTTGATGTAACTATCAACATTATCATATCTCAATAAAAAACGTTTGCAACTTTAAATCTTTCAATAAATCAATTATTTAGAATTTTTAACTTGCACCAATGCATTAAATTAAATAGTGGATTCAGATTTCCTGAATTATTTTTTAGAGTGTTGAAAAAAAATAGGTATGCATTAATTTTTCTAAGTTGAGGTAAAAACATAGTAAAATATTGAAAACTGTGGTGTTTTCCTTTAAATGCCACGCTTTTTGCAATACGTCAAAATGATGCCAATAATGTCACAGTCAAACAATCACAATATTTTGCGATTTCATGCTCAGCAAGCATGCAACTACCATAAATTGTTTGCATATAAAAACAAATCCCTTATCACGTTAGAAAACTAACCAAGCTTTTCTGTGCTGCCGATGAAGGACAACAACCACAAGCAGCCAACTGAATACAATATTTAATTTTCTACTATATTTATTTGTTTAAGAAACACATCTTCACTTACAAACACACACAGCGGTCGAACTGATTTGTGTGAGTGGTTGATATGAATGATATTACATTGTCTCAGTGGGCTATTTTGAACGGCAAAGTTCTGAGATGTCTGATTGTCTTTGAATGACACTGCCTACTGAATATTGCATGAACCTTTGCACTGTACAGAGCGCTTATTCATACAACTCACCCAGAGGACATATCCCACAATGCAGTTATGGTGGGTAACACCATAGTACTGTCCATCACTAATGCTATGTACTTACTTAGCAACACCTCATAAAATAAAAAGGCACAAGGTAAAATTTAAAGGGGCAGCGTCATATATATATATATTTAAAGTTCTGTCTGCATTACACTTGCAGATATATTTGTGACACCTTCAATTGCGTGCTAATGTGTTTTCATAATGACCTTTTTACAAGCAGTCAATGTTTTCTTTCTCTCTGTAGCTTCTTGTGTTTAGCAAACCAGGTATGACAGAGGATAACACTTGACTGTCCTGATTCAAGTGTAAATGCTCAGCAATCGCTTTAAAAGCCTTCCCACGGGAAGTAAAATATTCATACTAACAGTCGTGAGTTAGCGGGCGTGGAGAGTGAAACCACCACAATAATTCATGAGGTTTTGTTTCAGTCTCCCTAAAACAGCATGTGTTTAAATCACGTAGCTCTGCAGATAATGACAGATTTCTGTGTTGCACCTTAAAGCTTGCATAACACACGCTGTTTCTGCATATCTGATGTTAATCTGGAGTACATATAGAGTAGTACTACATCATTCATATCTCCGAAGAGTCTTTAGTTTTCTCAGATTTAAAAAAGAAGATCAGCTCTAGCGATTCTTTCCGATAACGTACGAAATAATTGGAAGGTGGAGTCACAAGCAATGGGAGGAGCGAGGCACAAGTCATGCAACACTGACTGGATAACTTATGATTCACAACATGTTTATGTTGTTTATATATGCACTTATGCAACGATTTCTTACCGCATGCAAGTCATGACCCGGTTGGGACTTTTCAACGAAATCCAGCGTTAAACAAACACACACGCAAAACTCAGCTGCTACCCCGGATAAACAAACTATATCCATTGTTTCCATAATGCTGGCTTTCTTCTCCTTACATCCAAAAACACACTTCTTCTTTTATGCCATTGTTGAGTCTTGATATAAAACAAAGCTGTCGCGTGAAGTGATGCCTGTAACTTAGTGTCCTCGGTTCTCGCTCTCCCGCTGATTGACATGTGGGCGTGCTTTTCTGGGAAAGTGCCAATAAAAAGAAATGATGCGTATAGCTTACTCTGTTAGAAACTTGTACGAACCCTGGCGAAGTGCATTCGGCACAGAAATACTCTGTATCACATCCAACTGCTTTGGTCTAATCTCTAAAACTGACCTAAGACTAGATCTAGAACAGGGGTCTACAACCTTTTTGTGTGCAAGTGTTAACAAAATGTATAAAACAATCTGGATGGCCATTTTTTTCCCGATATAGTCTACTCAAACTTTTTTGTTTTACTTGTTTTATTATTGTTTAAAATGTTAACATACATAAAAGAAGCAAGATAATATAAAAAATAAGTCATAAATAAATATTAAAACAAAGGCTCTTAATAGAAAACTCACAGACTTTGTGTTGGAGACCACTGATCTAGAAGATAAAACCACAAATTCTCGGGTCATACTCTGGCAGACAAAACTATGGATTGAGTTTTTGTCTGCACTGTTCTTGTAGTTTGTCCATTTGCATAAATTGGAAGTCTCTTAACTCTTTCCCCGCCATTGACAAGTGATTTCGTCAATTAAATGAAAACGTTTCCCTGCCAATGACGCTTCCCTGATGAGTTTTTACAGTAATCTATAATTCCGCTATTATCCACTAGATGGCACTCTTGCTCAATTTATAAAAAATGAAGCATCAACTAATTAAAAAACAATTAAAACTCTGAAATTTTTTGATCATCAACATGCAATTATTTCAGCTTTTTGATCATTTTTTTTAAAACCCTACGCATATTTGAGAGGTGATAAAAAGAGGATAAATGAAGATAGGGTGAATTTTTTTTCTGTTATTTTTGTTTATTTGTTTGTTTGAAACAGATTTTTTTTATTTGATATATTGTATGTTTATATATTTATAGAAGATAACTTTCTGTAAGGCATTTTGTGAAACTTGTAAAAAAACACAAAAAAATGCTGGCAGGCAATTTTTAAAAACTGCTAGTGGGGAATGGGTTAATGTTGTGTTATATTGTGAATCGTGAGCATTGTGTTTTGAGTATGGTGTTTTAAGTTCAAAAGATTTTCAAAGATGCACCTCAAGACCCCAGAGTTCTACTCTATTACATCAACAGCCGCTTGGCAGTTTCTAAACACAAAATCCGTCCAGCGTTTGTCTCCAAACAGTTTTGCGCATTGCTATTTTTTCAGACTAAAGGTCATTGAGTACAGAATGCAGCTGCTGCCAGAACCTAAACAAATATTTAGATTTATTAAATATTTACGCCTTAGAAAGATGTGACCTCTTCCTAGACAACTGCTGCAGGTGAAATAAACAATGGTGATTTTCATCTAGGTAAGTTCAACATTACTTAATATTACTTCAAAATTCACTAGCATTCTAGATGTTTATGACTATTCTTTAGTTGGACACAAAGGTTTTTGTTATAAAAAATCTCCAAAAAGTCTCATACATCCATCATAAATAATCCAAACAACTCCAATAGGTTAATACAGTATATGTCTTCTGAAGCGAAACAAAAGAAGTTGAATACTATAAACAGTGAATATTTAGCTAAACCAAATCAAGCACATACATGTACTACATTTAATAATGTTGATAACAAATCTAACTGGTTCTTGTGTTTCTTGTGAGAAGTTGTCGAATGATTTCAACCAATGAAAAGTTATAGACGTGCCGCCATATTGGTTCACAATTAGAGAACCAAATTATCACTTAAAGGTGTAACTTTTAGAAGAATCCCTTGAGAGAAATGCAATATAATATACATAACTATATTATCAGAGACCTTACAAATTGAACTGTATTGTTTTTATTAGCTTAGAATGAGCCGTTTATATCTACATACACTGCGGGTCTCTCTTACATGGAAGCCGCCGTCATGTTTCTACAGTAGCCCTAAACACACAAACTGCATAGAGCACATTTCGTCCATACGTTGTATCAGCCGATGTGTTTGTTCTGTGGTGGCCACCGTAGCTTCTCTATGTGTTTCGAAAGGGAGGGGTGAGCTGTGGACTGAGCCGTTGGTTGCAATTCACAATCTCACCCATAGATGCTGCTAAAAATCTACACAGTGGACCTTAGACAATAAATAAATTAAAGAGCACCTATTGTCCAATTAATGTTTTTACATTTCCTTTGGTGTGTATTAGTACATGTTAATGATATGCACAAGGCACAAACTCCAAAGTAAACGATGACACGAGTCATCAAGACCGGACAAGACCGACCGGCAAGACCATAATTCCTCTCGCTTCGGACTCACAACCTGTAAGTTAACTCCTGTCAGCATTACATTATGAGCCAATCTTTCAAACATGGTAAGGAGCGTCACATTTCCGGCTGACGTCAGAGGTATTCAGGCCAATCACAACGTACAGATTAGCTGGCCAATCAGGGACACGGCGCTTTTCAAATCGATGAGTTTTCCACCAAATCAGTCCGTTTCAGGAAGAGAGTGAAATCTGGAGCTACAAAAATTTACGGTATGTGGAAAATAATGAGTTTTTTTAACCATAAATCACGCAAACACATTGTATTATACCAAATAAACAAAATAACCTTGTTTTCTTGCAATGAAATAGGTGCTCTTTAATCAATAAATTGTCACTCTAATGCATCACCAATCTTTCGTATATTATCATATTACTAGTGTATAAATTGTACAGCAAATATAAAGTTTTATCTTTTGCGGCATACATAACTAACCACATACAGAATGCGCTTTTTCAGCTACCACAAAACTGCTCAATAGTTTAACTGTTAGAGTATGGCACTTGTAAAGCACTTGTGTATGAGTACTGAAAAACATGCAACTCGACAAGTGGGCTTAAAGTGTCATCGAAACTAAAATTATCCTACAAGTAGAACATCGACTTTCTGAATTAAAACAAAAGGTGGACAAGATGTGATGAGCAAAAAATGACTATCCAACAATTACAACGAGCAGATCTTAGCTCAAAAGTATGCACTAGAGCATGAAAATTCAGGGTGTATGCCCACATCTGTGCGAGTTGAACTAAAGTGAACAACATGTGACCTCAAATCTGTGGCTTGTATATTAAGGCCTGGTCAGCGGGGTAGGAGTGGGCTTTGGACTGAACACAGTATTGTTCTGTGGGATTTGACCTCTGTGGGGATTTGGAATGTGAGTCATCTGCCTGTTTGAAAGACGTCCTCTATTCCAGAACATCATTACTGTGCAACTGTACGCAACACTGCAGCTGTAATGAGCTATTATAGTCAGAGCCACTGAGGCCTAAAACTTATAGACCTATAACAATAAACATAATCTACTATTATAGACCCATTATGTCAAGTGGTTTCCCACCGGTGTTGTTTAATGGACAGAAATGTCTTTGGTGTTGAGCTGTCAGTTTTGAGATCAAATAAAAACCTGAACGGATGTTCATGTTTCAATTAGCATTTATTCGGGGGGGTTTTTTCAGTTAATTTTTAAACAAAGATTTAAAATTCACTGCATGACTACACAGAATGTAACAATTAAAATATGCAAATTCATTCAACTAAACTCCACCCATTTACTTAATTATCAAGCATTTTGTGCTTGGGGGGCACCTACCAGCTCACAAGGGAAGCGAGAGAGTGCGGCTTCATGGTTTTTAAATATAGCTTAAATGAATTAAAACTATTAGGGGTGCACCGATAAATGCCGATACACTAATAATACGCAGCCGATAACTATTCTTAATCGCACAGCCAATATTATTCATAGCAATTTCATGTACTGCGGCTTTTACGGCTTTTGATCAATAAGTCCTTACCAATCTGAAACCACTGTTCCGTTTAAAACATGCATTTGAAAAAGCATCACTGGTCTAACATAATCATTCTTTATTATCATGAAAATACCTGAAAAGGTTTGGAGAACAGCAATATAAATATATCCTTAAGCCATTTCCTGGAGCTGCGTGTCATAGCCATAGACATTATATACGTAGACACCTCATGACTTGCTGGAACGCATCAAGCGTCAATGCTACGTCATTGACGTCCGTCAAAGAACTGTTCCAATGTCGAGGATCCTGAGTCCTTCGTTCGAGAAATATCCCATATACAGGAAAGGATGCATATGTGTATCCTTCGCGCTGTTCAGGCGGTGAAATCACCCACAATCCTATGCGCACAGCACCAAAAGCACACCTTTCAATGACCAGTGACGCAATGATGTGCACGTGCTACCCTGTTCCATTGAACGTGTTCTACGAATGCTTAAGAGGAGCCTCGCCTAGCCTCTGAAGGAAGTGACTTGTAAGGACTAGTCCTGCCAAGGAAGTATCATTAACATTAAGAAACGGCTCATGTCTATGGTCATAGCTGCGTGTGTACGGTTCTTCGTCTGCAGCGTATATTGAGTATCTGCACGAGAGCGCCCTCTGGCTTTTGGATGTAGTGGCATTTCACCATAATTCATTGAGATACATAGCAAGCATCATTGGCCGATTTTTTCAATTCAATTCAATTTTATTTATATAGCACTTTTCACAATTTGGTAATTGTATCAAAGCAGCTTTATATAATAGATGCAGTGAAAAGCACAGAAAATCGACAGATAGCAAAACATAATACACGATAGCACAAGCAGCTAAATTTGCTGCGGCTTTAAATCAACATTATAAGCGAACGCATTACTAATGTGACGTATAGAAGTTAAGCCCAAGAAGGCTGCCTCCCCGGGTTGAAAAACCCCCTAGGAGAAAAAAAACCTGGATTTTTATCCGGGGAATTAAAAAAAGTCCTAGGAGGAAAAAACCCTTGGGATATATATATATATATATATATATATATATATATATATATATATATATATATATATATATATATATATATATATATATATATATATACATTGAAACGGATAAGGAGATTAAGCAGATATTAAGCGGGTATTAAGCCGATATATCGGTGCACCCCTAAAAACTATTATAGCCTTAACTTACTCAGTTTACCCATTAAAATATTAAGATTAGTCAATTAAAATATGAATTCTATAGACAAAAAAATTGAGAAAATCATAAAACGGCACTGGTCTGGGGGGCAGAGCTCCTTCGTTACCCCAAACCTCGCCTATGATTACAACCCCAAAGGCGTGGGTTCATTTATTTAGACTGTACAATGCTCAAATCAGCAATAATGTTGTAATTGAAAAATGCGACTACATGAGCAGATTTAAATACAATGCTGTAATCTACAGTACACTTTCCATGACTAGTAAATGAATAGCCGTAATTGTTCTCACCCATGCATTATTCATTATAGCAATCATTATTTTCACCATTAATAGTGTAGCCAGAACAAAACAACTTTACCCATGATTTAATTTGGACCTCTAGACTGTATGCATAATTACAGTAGGTGAAGAACTGTTTAAATGTACACCCGCTGTCCCTTTCTCTTTTTTTTGCTTAGTGACCTGAGGTTTATTTTGCAAATGGGAAAATTTGGAACATTACAATTACACGGCTATTATGAGTCAAAGAGGCAGAATTTAAATTCAATAACTCTCTCACAGCTTTAGTCTTAGTTCAGCTTACAGTTAATCACTTCCAACCAATTTAAATTTTAAAGTAACGTCTTGTCAAGTGCAAATGAATAAATGCAGAGGCTTTGTTTGTGTCTAATTTTACTGGGGAAGTCTATAATGACTTTAAAAATAATATTTCTTTCTTACCTTTAGATATAATGCTTAACCTTTCACCACTACAAAAAAACGTTTGTGCAACATAAAGTTTCTTTATGGAACCAAACAGACCAACAAAGATTTATTTTTAAGACTACACTGCATTGTAAGGTTATTTCATCCATGTTTATCCATGTACCTCCCTCTTTCACACCCAAATAACCCCTAAACTGAATAAGAAACCCAAGGGCAAAACTTCCTGTGTCTTTAAATTCAGACAGGGTTTTGATGCCGCCTAATTTCACTAATTTACTGCTAAAAACAGTTCAATGTTGCCCATTTGTGACCCCATCTGTAAAACAAATGTCATTTTTTTCTACATAAACTCCTCCTACAATGTAAAGAACATTCTGTGAAAATATAACCTTGAGCTGAAGAGCTGAATTGAAAACTGAAACTGAATATAATACATTTATACGTCCCATGCTCGCCATATAAATGACATTTGCACGTTTACCCCTATTCAAATTTTCAGGGTCAAAACCATTAACAGATGGACAGACACTATGGCATACAAATGCTTGGATGTGCAGACAAGCAAAGTCATGTAGTTTATACAATTCAGTCTAACAAAGTATGGCCAGACATCAAGGAAAAAGAACAAGCCCGCTATAAGCCAACGGCTCAGCCCAAAAGAGCAAAACCCTCAGGCAAACCTCAACCGTTTACTTGAATTTGAAGGACAAGGATCGACCGCTCAAGGATCATTCATTCAAGGGCACTAAAAAAAAATGTTTAGTTTGTAGTACTATAACTCAGAAGAAATTTTGCATATTTGTTTCCTGTGGGACTTCTTTTTAAAATATTTACTTTTTTGTGCAACTGAGTGCCGCAGGGATGACGTGTTTTTGTAGGCCAAGCCAGGAAATTAACGGGACACTAGTTCCCTCGATAAAAGCCTATTAGTTTTCCCCATAGACTTTTGGATAATATGCGCAGATGAACACAACTTTTATGAATTTTGAAGGCATCAAAATGCATTCAATTTGTGTTTATCTGTAAATATTATAATACTAGTTTACTAGAAAAAAATGTACTTGAAAATAAAAGTTGTGTTCATCTGTGACGTTATCTGGTTGGACATAAGCTTTTGTTTAACACAGAGCTTATTTTTTTGGCGATAATCGAAAGTCTTCCCTGCGGTACTTTATGGCCCTATCCCAAATGGCACACTCTGAACTTATGGACTATCTCAGAGTCCACACTTCATATAGTGACATCATATAGTGCAGACCTTAGGGACCTTGACACGAGTCCACAGGCGCACCTGAGTCGTATTTTGGGACATACTGGAACGTCACCCTGGAAATAGGAAGAGAAGTTGCCCATCAGTGTGAACTCCTCCCTTGTGTCGTCTGATTGCTCTTTCGCAAGGACGTCTGGGTTGGTAAAGTGTGTGAAGCCTGCAACAGTGGCCCTGTCCCAAATGGCACACTCCCGACTTGTGGTCCTCCTAGTGCAGACTTTAGGGACCCTTGATGCGAGTCCACGTGGGTGCATCGGACTCGTGTTTTGGGACAGACTCGAGCGTCACGCCGGAAATAGGAAGGGAAGTTAGCGGTCAGTGTGAACTCCTCCCTTCCGTTGTCGGATTGGTCTGATTGCTCTTTCACAAGGACTTCTGGGTTGGTAAACTGCGCGAAGCCTGCTGCAGTGCGGGCTTCGCCGGAGGTCGCATCAAGGCGGCAAAGGGGGCGCTGATGAGCACACTTTAAAGTGTGAAAATGACAGATGGGACACTCTACGGACTCATAGACTAAGCGAGCATGCCCAATTTAAGTCCACAAGACTGAAAGTCCACATGAAGTGCGCCATTTGAGACAGGGCCAGTATTGGCTTTGCCGAAGACTGGATTACAGGTGCAAAGGGGGCGCCGATGAGCACACTTCAGAGCGTAAAAATGACAGATGGGACACCCTACGGACTCGTAGACTAAGCGAGCACGCCCGATTTAAGTCCACGAGACCGAAAGTCCACATGAAGTGCGCCATTTGAGACAGGGCCAGTTTTGGCTTTGCCGAAGACTGCATTACAGGTGCAAAGGGGGCGCTGATGAGCACACTTCAGAGCGTAAAAATGACAGATGGGACACCCACAGACTCGTAGACTAAGCGAGCATGCCCAATTTAAGTCCACGAGACTGAAAGTCCATATGAAGTGCTCCATTTGAGACAGGGCCAGTATTGGCTTCGCCGAAGACTGCATTACGGGTGCAAAGGGGGTGCTGATGAGCACACTTCAGAGCATAAAAACAACAGATGGGACACCCTACGGACTCGTAGACTAAGCGAGCATGCACAATTTAAGGCCACGAGACAGAAAGTCCACATTAGGTGCGCCATTTGGGACAGGGCCAGTATTGGCTTTGCCGAAGACTGCATTACAGGTGCAAAGGGGGCGCTGATGAGCACCCTTTAGAGCGTAAAAATGACAGATGGGACACCCTACGGACTCGTAGACTAAGCGAGCACGTCCAATTTAAGTCCACGAGACCGAAAGTCCACATGAAGTGCGCCATTTGAGACAGGGCCAGTATTGGCTTTGCCGAAGACTGCATTACAGGTGCAAAGGGGGCGCTGATGAGCAAACTTCAGAGCGTAAAAATGACAGATGGGACACCCTACGGACTCGTAGACTAAGCGAGCACGCCCAATTTAAGTCCACGAGACCGAAAGTCCACATGAAGTGCGCCATTTGAGACAGGGCCAGTATTGGCTTTGCCGAAGACTGCATCACAGGTGCAAAGGGGGCGCTGATGAGCACACTTCAGAGCATAAAAATGACAGGTGGGACAACCTACGAACCCGTAAACTAAGCGAGCATGCACAATTTTAGGCTACGAGACTGAAAGTCCACATGAAGTGTGCCATTTGGGACAGGGACTATAAGGTCTGTGGTTACTTGAAAACTTTAAAAAAACTTTCTCGTTTTGTTTTACAACATAAATACACAGTTATTCCTCAAACGAGAATTTACAATTCAATGTCAATTTTTTTTTACTTAAATTAAGTAATTCTACTTAAAACTATTGACACAACAATTTTTACTTAACTATTTTAAGTTAACTTATATGATTTATTTTAAAGTTGCAACTCAAATTTTTAAGGAAACCAGGTAACTAACTTGTTTAAGTTGAACCAACATTTCTTTAGAAGTTTGAAAACATGCCCAGATCCCTCTAAATAAATTCTGTCTGACACACTCCTTGAGAGTGAGAGTATCTATGGATTGCTGTGTAATTAATCAGTGTGTAATATTTATAGCCAAAAAGTCACTTTAGCAGGCAGAGATTTATGTGCTGGAATCAAGACTGCACTGAAAAGTTAGTTTCACAATCCACGGCTTCCTAAAAAAGCTTTAGTTAAGAAAACAATTCATTAATCAGCCAATCAGAGCACAATCATTAGGTCTTGCCGGTTTTTAGTGTTTTACCTCCGTCTGTTTAACAGAGACTGTTCATAATATGCCAACATTAATCTTATTCTCATTACTAAAACAACACAATCTGTTACAATTTTCTCTGGCAAAAACACAGACAATACAATAAAACAAACATAAATAAAAACTAAGAATAATGCGTGGGTATAATGTGTACAACAATTACAAGTTCTTAACATACTGTGGTAAACATCAAGGGGGGTTTCCCAGACAGGGCTTACAGTAGATCTACACTGTAAAATGTTTAGTTTCTTTAAATATTGGTTTATAAAATAATATTTTTTGGAAATGGATGCATTTTTTATTTACATCCAAAAGTTGGATCCACTTAAAATATTACTTAAATTAGTAACACATTAAACTTTTTTTACTTAAAATTTGAACCTAAAATGAAATTTTAAGTGGAAAAACAATTAATTTTTTTAAGTGTTACCAATTGAAGCAATATTTTAAGTTGATCCAAATTTTCACTTTTTACAATATAGTTCAAGACTTAAAGGTGCCAAAGAATGCATTGAAATAATATGGTTCTTTGATATTTACATAGAAGGTTTGTGACTTTATTAAGTGCAAACATTATCCATAAATGTTTTTACATGTCCATTTACAACTCTAGGATTTGTCCAACATGATCTCACAAAATTCTGTGGTATAGTCACAGAATGTTTTGCTCATTTATCCGTGTCATTGTTCACAGATCTCCACATTTTTCCGTGTCGGTACCACAGACTTTCTTTTCCGTGTCAGTTTCACGTATTGGTTACTCAATTGTTTTTCCTATTTTTAAACCATTTTTGCGTGGGTTTGGGTTTAGATTTGGGGTTTGGGTTAGGATGACACTTTAACTCTTTCCCCACCATTGATGAGATAACTCGTCAATTAAGAGAAAACGCTGCCCTGCCAATGACAAGAATTTCTGGCTTTCCGCAATACCGCTATTATCTTTTCATTAAACTTTTGTGAAAATCATGAAAAATGCTGCTGCTGGCTGGCAACTTTTTTTTTAAAACAATGGCACGGAAAGAGTTAACTAATGGTTTATACTATTTTTCCAGACTTTTAAACAATTGTCGCCTGATGTTAGGGTTAGAGTTGGGTTTGGGTTAGGATGTCATTTTATGTTACAGAAAGTTGTTAACCCCAAACTCACGCGAAAATGGTAAGAAAATAGGAAAACAATTAAGTAACCAATACGTGAAACTGACACGTAAAAGAAAGTCCGTGGAAAATGCGGAGATCCGTGACAATGACACGGACAAATGAGCTAAATATTCTGTGACTATAACAAAAAAATTTGTGAGATCAGGTTAGATTTGTCCTTTGAATTAAATGGTCTGTTTTTGCCCTATTTGTAAGGGTCATGAATAATAATGTTGAGCTTTGCTCTGATTGCTCTGCTCTGAGGCTCATGCCAGTAGCTCACGTTAGTAAACACACCTTATCTGTTTGAGCCTGTATCAGACAAACATACAGATTTTGACAAAAAACTAATTATTTTGAGATCGTTAATAAAGGATTCTGAGTTGTAATTTTGTGTTTTTTTTTTCAATATGAACCCTCAAAACGTAACTGTAACGTCAATAGTAGAACTTTAGCCTAAACGCTAGCATATAGCATTAATTAGCATTAAGAAGGCGCTAACTCAGCAGCCACAGCTTAGTTTTTTGCATTTTAACAACTTTATAATTAATTTAATGTGTAATTTAATGTTGGGGTGTACATCTCGACTGTGACGTCACAGTCTGTGTTATGTTGAGATTGGCCTGTTTTCCAGCAATCTTTTGCATGCACAAGGTTTACATAAAAATGAGGAAACAAATGCATTTGAAGCACACGATATGTCATTATCATATACAGAGCTCTTATTAGTCATGCCTAGATAAATACAGTTTTTTATTCTGTGGCACCTTTAAAATCTTGTTTAACCTGTCTTAACTGAAAACAGCTTGCACTGACATATCTAAAAATACATCAGTGACACTGTTTTGTCTTAGGATGTACACCAGTATTGTTTTTTTGTAAGGTTTGTTTGTAAAATCTACTTAAATATCCTAATATAACTTAGGCTTGATTTAAACCCTGTCCCTAAATGAGTCTCTTGGGACCCTAAACATCAAGGGCCTCAGGGTGTAAGAGACCCTAAACCAATACAACTTGCATAGCTTTGATAACACTAACATTTTAATATAAACCCTGTTAAATAATTTATCATTTAAATAATTGAAGTATTTCTACCTTATGAGAACGTTGGAGAAGGTGACTCGAGATCAGCAGCTACAGGCGCTCTGATCCGTTATCCTGCTGCGTGTATGCACACAAAAATGCATTCATTTGCGAAAAAATATTATTTTATAAAACAATATTAAAGAGATAGTTCACCCAAAAATGAAAATTCTGTCATAATTTCCTTACTCTCATGTTGTTACCTATATAAATTTCTTTGTTCTGATGAACATGAAGGAAGATATTTTGAGGAACTTTAACCTTCATGGGCCACATTCACTTCCATAGTATTCCTTTTTCCTACTATGGAAGTGAATGGGGCTCATGACTGGTTTGGTTACAAACATTACTCAAAACATCTTCTTTCATGTTCATCAGACCTGAGAGTGAGGAAATTATGTCCGATTTTTTATTTTTGGGTAAACTATCCCTTTAAGCACAAAATACACGCCTTGAACATAAAGAGCGCACTTTCCACTGGATATGATCCCATTCCTTAACCTTAAAGCTGGTGCTGCTGACCCTGACATGATGAAATTTACAAATGCCCAGTATAGGATTGAAGAACAGCAAGGGAATTTTACTCTGAAATACGCAATGTTTCGTGAAACGCAGTGATTGACATTCACTGAACATACTTGATATTCTCTCGGTATACTGTATGTGCCATACGCTGGATATTTTCAGACTGCCCTTCAAATCTGAAAACAGATCTTCACATCACCAACATTCCCTTTAGTCCCCCCAGGACTCGATCTGTCAAAGAGGATGGAGCGGTGCTGGTTACAATACGCATCATGAGAACGCCACGCTCATCGGCTTATCATGAGTTTATCCAGTCTACGCTTTAAGTGGATTTTTCGGAAATAAAGCAAAGCATGTCAGTCGCTATTTAAATGGGGTTAATGAGAGCATTTTAAACAACGCTTGAAAAAACAAAACTACAAGTGGCGCATTCAATCAGCGCTGAAAACATCTAATTTTCGAGGAACAAGACGGGCATCCAGACAAAAGGCTAATCATGCTTCGGGCATGTGATAATTTGCATTCAGTAAATGATGTCCTGCTTTGACTTTTACCGCTGATGTTGATGGATGTAACATACATCTGAAGTCTGGTTTCTAACACAAACTGGAGAAACTGAGAATAAAAACACGATTGCATCAAAACAGTTAAATAGCTAGTGTGGGGAAATAATGCAAAGTAGCTTTCAAAGAGTAAAAGCTTTCTTTTCTCCCTCCATCTAAGGGTGTTTTCACATATACACTGTTTAGGTCGGCCCAAATGACGTGTCGCTCCGAGTACGGTGCGTTTGGGTCAGTGTGAACACAACAGCCGCACTCGGGTGCGCACTAAACGGCCGCTCCGAGACCGCTCTAAACAGGTGGTAGAGCGGCTGTTGCCGAACTCT
Organism: Misgurnus anguillicaudatus; assembly: GCF_027580225.2. NCBI lineage: Eukaryota > Metazoa > Chordata > Actinopteri > Cypriniformes > Cobitidae > Misgurnus > Misgurnus anguillicaudatus. The sequence continues at coordinate 10,211,041 of NC_073339.2, read as the reverse complement.
GGGGCGACCCACCTGTGGTGTGAACACTGCCGGACCTCGGACCGAACCAAATACAGGAAGTTCTCCACATGTTTGAGCCACTGGGCTTCCGTTGTGACGTGAGCCGGGTGTTATATTGTGGGTTAACAACAAACAACCCAATCTGGTCCGTTGCAGAGAGATTCGCTGTCTCCTTTACGTTTGAGCTGATGATTTTATAAATGCATAGCTGTCCTCCACACACAAATAGTGACAATACGGGCTTTTTAGCAAACGGCTCCGTGAGAAAGGCTTTTATAGAACAGCTACGCAATTTCGCGTTAAAGCAAAGAAACTTCACAAAGACGTCCATCGTTTATCTCCACATCTTGAAAGCTGCGCTCTCTCTGTCAGGCTGGTTGTCGTGGAAACGTGGGGGTGGTCATGAGACGGTAAGAGCTGTCAGAGACCAATGACAGCGCTGACCGTTGTCACATGGTGTACGGTGCTGCATTTCGAGTAAAGTAAAAAATATATATATGTGAACACGGACCGCACTAACTGAAAAATGATACAATGTATTTTGGTGCGCTCCGAGGCCGCACCACGGTGCGCACCAACATATGTGAAAACAACCTTAAACTCTTTATACTTTTCTTTCTTTGTAGTTGACACAAGCCATTTGGCAACTCCTTTGTAGTGTTCTGCAGGTTTCTGGTGCATGAAATATTAGCAATTATGCCCAATTTATTCCTGGTATTCATCCTCACTGGCATTAAAATGTGTTTTGCAAAATGAGGCTTTTAGGAATGAGATGGAAATTCATATCGCACGCATCTGACTTGCATATATTGTTCGGAATTGGCTCAGGGACCAAGCACACTTAAGTCATTGTTTTAGATGATTTAGTCCTTTTTATCATTATCGAAATGAAAATAAAAAGCTTTGATCAATTAATGTAAATGACCGAGTGGAGTTTAGGTGTGAGAAAACAGTGCTGCTAATACAGGCGGCAAGCGCACGTGTGTGGATTTTACAAGTAACACATGCAATAAAACAGAAAACTTGTGAGGATTGCAATGAAATGACTTGAGATGCGAACATTAGCAGGGAGATATGAAACCGTCAGCACTTCATATTTAACATTTTATTACAGCCGTTTCCACAGCAACACAATTTTCTTCTATAAACTGTGAAAAAGAGTAAAATTTTGTGATGTTGTTTAGCAATAAACCAGTAAATTTAGGTGGTTATTTATGGCAATGAGAGGCTGCCCTCTGTAATAGCTGACAAAAATAAACTCATTAATATACAGAACATATTTCTGATATATTGTAGTGTTCGTCACATGACATGCAGGTTAAACAAATATAATATATATTTTGTTAGTACATTTTTTATTTAGAATTTTTTTGTTATTTATTTACATTTTATGAATTAATTGTAAATAATAAATCGCTTTTGATCAACTCACAAACCCCCCGCAATTCCCTCGCTAACCACCAGGGGTTTGCAACTGGTTGAACATGCTGGTTTCTATGGTTCCCGTGTGTGGTTGACAGTTTACAGGGCGATGTAATCATGGCTGTTTCCCAGCACTTTTAGGCTGAAATAAAGCCTCTTTTCATTTACATTAAAATGCCTATTATGTCTATTTTAATGGTCGTGGGTGCGGGGCAGTTGTAAAAATAGATACAGTGGTGTGGGGGCATTGGGGTGGGCCAAATATTTCATAAAAGCGGGACCGGCGGGTTGGAAAAAACACTGACCCGCATCACTAGTATGGACGTAAATTTCTTATGTCTTTTTTTATTTTTGGGTGTGCAATAGTTATGCATGGGTTGTGTTTTTTCAAACTCGCAGATTTCGCTTTTATGAAATATTTGGCCCGAACTGCACCACTGTATCTATTTTTAAAACCTTCCCCCCACCCGCAACCATTAACTCATTCTCCGCCTGCCCTTTAAAAAAAAAAGTTGCCCCCCAACATTTTTGTAATTTTCACAAAATGCCTTCCAGGAAAATTGTCTTCTATAAATATATAAACATACACTTATATCAAATGAAAGAACAGACCATCTGCTTTCAAACAAACAAAAAAAATCTTTATTTGTTCTATTTTATAAACTCTTAAATATGGGTAGGTTGTTTAAAAAAAAAAAATTTGAGCAAAAAGCTGAAATTATTGCATTTTTGTTAAGGAATTTTGTTAGAGATCAGATTCAGAACGATTTTCAAAACATACATGGAGATACATGGAGTTTAAAATTAATTAAATTCGTTTTTGCTCTAGTTTTTATAAATTGGCCATCTAGTGGATAATAGCAGAATAACAGATTACCGTAAAAACTTGTCAGAAAAGCGTCATTGGCAGGAAAATCACTTCACTTTTATTTCTCCATTTGTTTTGTTCTTGTGGCTGGCAGTGCTTTCGTGATGTGAGGCCAAAGGTTTGGCAACATCAAGTTACGTTGTGCAAGTTACGTTGCTACGTAGAGCAACTACGGGTGTTTTAACTAGGGGTGCTCTGATAAATGCCGATCTCCACTAATAATACGTGGCCGATCACTATTCTGAATCGGACCGCCGATCTTATTCACAGCTATTTCATGTACTACGGCTTTTGATCAGTAAGTCTCATCGATCTGAAATCGCTGTTAGTTTGAATCGTTTATAACATGCATTTATAAAAACAACACTCGTCAAACATAATTATTATACATATTCTTTATTATCATAAAAATACCTGAAAAAGTTTGAAGAACAGCAATATAAATATATCCTTCAGCCATTTCCTGGAGCTGCGTGTCATCATAGCTGCGTGTGTATGGTTCTTCGTCTACAGCGCATTTTGAGTTTCTGCACGAGAGCGCCTCCTGGCTTTTGGATGTAGCGGCATTTCTCGTAATTCATTGAGAAGCATAGCAAGCATTATTGGCCGATCGATCGGAACATCCCTAATTTTAACCATATCAAAGCACCTAATAAACTATGAAAATATATTCCCAAATATTTATTAGGCTATGGGGAATTTCTTTACTTGCCCCAACCTGCAGGGTTACCCGTGGGACCCGCGAGTTATGAGGCAACCCGTGCATCACTAGAGTGTAAGTCACCAAATCCAACCTTATATTATTTTAATCACTGTCTTGTTACGTAAAACATAATTTAAAAAAAAAACATGTACAGCAACTCCTAGTAACTTTATAGCTGGGATTGAAAACATTTTTACACAGTGGGGTTAGTTGTCACACAGTGTTACAATTAAGTCTCAGGTATACAGTGATAATGAAATTAAAACAATGTAAATACTATTAATCAAAATGATTACTGTTAAGGGAAATTATGACGGTTATGATTTTTTTTGTCATAATTGTGCAGCCTTTTCAAAAAAATATATTTATATCCATTGATACATAATACAAGATGAAGGATCATAGATTGATGTATTTGTGGATATCTATCTATCTATTATATATATATATATATATATATATATATATATATATATATATATATATATATATATATATATATATATATATATATATATATATATATATATATATATATATATATATATATATATATATATATCAACAATATCCCCCTTCATAGACAGAACTTTATTAAATGATTTGTCTTTAAACTACATTTTCTTGCAGGTGTTACAACAAACCATCTGTTTATTACAATTAACCCCACATATGGGGTAAGTTGTAACACTTGCACTCCTGTCACTTTCGGTGTAATTGTACGATAACGGTAGGTCCCACAAACAAACTTTACATGTTTAATTGTAGCAGAGATGTGTGCGTTGATTATGTAAAAAAAGATTAATCTGAATTAAATATTTTTTGAATGATAGAGCCAACACCCCCCCCCCCAACCACCTGTACTTTACTGGAATAATCTTTTGTCAGCTGCTTTAGCTCAAGCACAGACTATATGTGCTCTCTGTCCACCACAGGATAACTCAGTAATATCTGTCTGATATGTATTCAGTGCAAAACGCTATCTGTCCAACTCGGTTCAATATCTGTTGAACCTTTTAGAGCGTGAATCGCAAGTGATCCTTTTTGGCCATGACACGGGGTGAATTCATTTTTGCAAGCCAAAACTTTGTTTTCACGAGATGGATTCGTTGCCGTAGGAAAATGTCAAGACCCGAAATGTAGAGAGACCATTACCATAAAATTAACATTTTAATTAAGCCAATCCATAAATGCTTCCACTGCATCAAAATCTTTCCGATTAATACATCTCCAATAAGTTCTCCAATAACTGGACACGTTCTTTCCTATCAGACTATATATTTTACTTTCTTGACTAAATTTAATCAGTGTATACGAATTATGGGCCAAAGGTCATGTGATGTTCCAGCGAGCGAATCCCAGTGTAAAAACCAATAAGGTACAGCTTTTATTTTAGGTATGATTATAACATTTGAAGCTGTGCAAACGAAAACAAAATCAATATTTAATGACTGCATACAGTAGCATAATACTGTAAGGTTTGTTTTTAATTCACTTGCTAACCACGGACTATTTTAGACCCACGGGGCAGATAGATTGTCTTTTGTGGCAACTGCTGTTTTAATAAAAGTTGAATCTTCACATTTGTTTGGTTTGATGATCTCTGTCACACTGAGAAATATCATGGGCATACCCTGCGGTGGAAGGATCATTACGTCTAAATTTAATAAGGTGCGTTCGTATATAAAATTCAACTACCATTTACAACTTAATTAAACCGCATTTCAGGTGACCAACCTCTGTGGGATAGGTTATAATTGTGTTTAATTCAGTCTCACTTTTACCAAGACAGGTCAGTAAATATCGGCCACTGCAATTATAGGTGTTACCTTTTAACGCCCATGGCGCAACTAGGTACTTTTTCTTTAATCACTGGATTTGTTTTTTCATGTGACTTTATTTGAGTTTTAGACACTATATTGGCGATAAGAAGGTCTGTCTATCTGTCATAAGATTGGGAATGTGAAATATGTGACACTTTGAATTATTTATACATTAACCTCACTTCCTCTAAAGCTTCGGCAGCACTTATCCGTCTGACTCTAATGCTGTTGAACATGTGATTTTGAATATAGATAGGTAAATAAATTATTCACTTTTATTGCACATTTCATGAGGAGATAATTATGCAAAGAAATGTGCTCTTAATTTTTCATCTTCTGGTGTATGTTTGAAAAGATTATGTAACTTGGTTGCATTAAGAAACATTTTACTTCTGGTCTTATACTTTTAGGTTGTCTGATCTAAATTTAGACTTGATTATGCGTATAAAAAGTTTGGTCTGTAAGAACAGCATTTACATTTTTGCTTTTGTCAGACGCTTTTATTCAAAACTACTTACATTGCATTTAAACTACTGTATATGAAGAGCTCAGATGCAAAAGCTGCTAAATGCCACATCTGTAGAAAATGAGGTGATGATATTAACCGAATGCTCCCGGCAGGTATTATGCGTTCATCAAATACTTTCACTCGGGGGCGGACTGGGACCAAAAAGTCCCCCTGAACTTTTTCACCCAAAGCGGCCAACCACACCCTCCTCGCAACTCACCACAACACATTGGGCCAAACATAAACGCTACTTGGGTGATTCTCACGAAAACTTGGTTTTAAAACTGTCAAGCATGAAAATTTAAAAATTGCTTAAATTTACTTTTTTCCCACCAGATATTGAAAAACAAAGTCTGGAGTATATGGGAACATTAATTAAAAAACTTTTACTTATCATTTAACACTTTTTGTAACATAATTTTAAAAATTAGTCCTAAAAAATCTCACTACCGCAACAGTCAGAAAACATCAACACTGACATATTTTCAAAATGACATGACAAACCTGAAAGAACATAATTTGGAGATTCTGCACATGCATTTAAAATCAAAGTATTATGCTTCTATTCATTAAATTAACATTTAATAAGCATCTGTTGCGGTAATGATAATCAAAATGTCGTGTAAGCATTCTGACAAGACAATATTTCAAATTAATTAAAAAAAATGATCTTACCTGGTAGCCATCTTGAAGTAACTGGTCCATGTGCTTGGTCACTCAAAATCAAACTTTATTAAAATTCTGTATGTGTGCTTAAACTGTTCTCAAAAAGTGTTGCGGAGGATGAGAACATCAGGAATGGACACATAATTTTCCTAAATTTTCTTCATTATTATTATACATGAATATTCAGTAAATATTTTTTCTGTCATCTAAAGTAGTCTAGCAAAACATCCATTTATTTTTTTTCTTAATATTTTTGTGTTAATTTGATAAAATTACAACATAACGCATGTTCAAACACAGCCGGACACATTGCGGTAATGAGAATTTCAGCAGAAAATGAGATAAAATTTACAATTATAAATTCTTATGTTGAAATCACACATTGTGCAAGGTAGAACACAGTATTGTGTTAATTCTGATGCTTTTTAATGTTACTATATTACACATTTTAAAGCTAAAATCATTAGTGCCGTGGTGTTTCAATGGTTTCCTGAGAATCACCCACTTATACTTTTTGGGGAATCAAATTTTTTATAAAATAAGGCATTTTAACTATCTGCCAATGACATCTTACCAACCATGACATAAAACACTGTTAAACCTGAGACTCTTTTTTGTGTCAGATCTGAGGGTGAAGATCTCTCACATAAGGTTTTATAAATCATTATCGAGAACAAATAAATGTACTAAAAGCTACCAGAAAAGGAGTGAACGTCATATCACTTCAACCTGTTCTCATTCACAGCATATCCACACTTTTTATCTTTTCATGTGACTTCCACAATTCGAACGCTGGGCTGTTTCACAATGCATGCATTGTTCATTCAGACCATTCACCACAGACATTAAACCTTTAAGTTTGCTACTGGGTATTTCAGAAACATGTGCGTATCCTGTTGCACTCGTGTGAGTGCACGTGTCTTCTGGTAGACAAAGGGCAGTTAGCATTTAGAAGAATTAAAGACTGTCAGCTTGTATCTGATGGTGTGGGGAAGTCCTTAAATCTCCACGCCGGTGCGATTCATCTCTGTCTGCTCTCGGAGCGAGAGAAAGATAGATGCGTTCAATAATCGTGGTCTTGAGAAATCTGCAGGAAATGATTAAGAATGATAAATAGGGGACAGGGGATTTTTTTAAAGTTCAATTTGACATCTATTATGCCTTTGGAGTCGCAGACAAGGGCAGAGAGAGAGAGAGAGAGAGAGAGAGAGAGAGAGAGAGAGAGAGAGAGTCAGATGTCATTATAGACACAATAAATGAAAGAATAGTTTGAAAGCGCTTTCATTCCACAGCTGAACAACACTGAAAATGTGAATTTTTTTAGCTTGAACTGCCCACCTAGACAACATTTATGGGTCTCACAATGCAATTACGAGATTTGGAGCATCAACGTTTGATTTCACATTGATGTCAATCTTTGACAGGACCTTAATCAGTCAATATTAAAGATATAAAGGTTATATTTTCACATTATATAGCATGAGTTTAGATTTTCACAGGCAGGGTCACATGATAAATGAATGATGAATGAATGTGATTAAGATACATGATATGTTTAGATCAGCCATGCTGCATTACAGGTAAATGAATCAGACTAAATTAGCATTGTCTGAAAACCAAAAGGCTGTATGTATAAACCTTTCGAATGGCTGTCCAGGGCCTATCACAATTGAACACTAAATGAGGTGCTTAACCCGAGGTTACTGCAGGGTTGCATGGTGTTGTAAATCTCTTTAAAGGGGACATAATAATGAAAATCAGACTTTTTCCATGTTTAAGTGCTATAATTGGTTCCCTGTGCTTCTATCGACCTACAAAATGTGAAAAAGATCAACTTAGTTTTGGTAAACCATTCTCTGCAAGCAAGTAAAAAAATAGGTCATTGAAATTTGGCTCCCCTTGTGATGTCAAAAAGGGATCTTATTATAATAATACGCCCCTTAATCTGCACTATCCAACCACAGCACTGCCATTTAGTGCAGAGAGAGAGAGAGAGAGAGAATTAACAGCATGACTGAGTTTAAATTTTAACAAACCACCATCATGGTGATTATTGTTTGCATTTCATCAGCTCATTTGCATTTTAAAGGACACCCCCCAAAAAACAGCATATTTTTGCTCACAAGTGACAATTTTAACATGTAATAATAAATTATCTATACGATATGTTGAGCTAAAACTTCACATACGTACTCTGTGGACACCAAAGATTTATTTTACATCTTAATAAATGTCCACTTTAAATAATCACTTTGCTAAATACTGTAAGTACTACTTTAAAGGAACAGTATGTAGGATTGTGGCCAAAACTGGTAGTGCAATCACAAAACTTGTGGCTAAAACTGGTACTACAATCACACAACTGGTGGCCAATACACAAAATGACAACATAAACATCAGTTAAGGGCTGCAACTCCACTTTTTAAATGACAATATCCTGGCCAGACCACTGTTGTCAGTGATATAAGTATTTGAAATGAAAATGATTTCTTAATGTCTAATGAAATATCAGGGCCATTTTATGATTCATTGATATAAATTTCTTACATACTGTTCTTTTAACATTACTTCAGCAAGAACAGACTTGATCTATAACATATGCACGTGAATGTACACACGTGGTCTTGAAAAGTATTTTTTTACTCGTACGTGAACACAGATGTTCGATACATGCGCATAGCGACAGAATTTAATGCATCTCCTGGCCTACATACTACATTCTCCTGTACACGCGCATGCACGGCCTGCGCGTACAGTGTACGAGGGGTTTGCAAAAATCTTCTGATGATGGAAATTCAGTCACTCGCACTGAACGCGGACCGTCGTGTACGCGTTAAAAATTGACCATACTTTGGCTTTAAAGAGTAAAATACACCGTTTTTAAAATCCGTAACCCAACAAAAACTTACCTTCTGTCCTAGAGTCGTGTTATAGTTGGATTTAGTGTGTCACAGTCAGTGTTTTAAGAAATCTCATTATGTTGATGGGTGTGTCAGGTGAATGTTGTCTCATCACTTTAAGATCTCCTACCCTGACCTCATGTGAAATGAGCCATATACTGAGGCAGAAATCAATAATGGGACGTGATCTATAGATGTAGTCATCTCTGACTGTTTTGGTGTTTCAGAATGTTGCTGTTTATTTCTGTCTATGTCCCTCAATAATTAGCACACAAAACATCCAGCGTGAACTGCATTAACCAGCAAGTTAAAGGAAGGGTTTGTTTACTCAAAAATATAGTCATTGCTAACCGCCTCTTCTTAAGCTTTAAATACTCTTAAAAAATAAAGATGCTTGAAAGGTTCTTCACAGTGATGGCATAGAAGAACCATTTTTGGTTTCCCAAAAAACATTCAGTCAAGAGTTTTTTTAAATTATAATTTCTTTCTTACTTTTATATAGTCTAAAGCAGTGGTTCTCAAACTGGGGGCCGTGAGATGGTGCCAGGGGGGCCCCGCTTTTATGACATTTTATAAAATACATTAATTTATCATGAATTCTGTGTAATTAAAACCTAAAAAAATAAGGCTACTAACCAACAGCACTACTTTGTATACTTTAATATGTTTTGTCTAATTAAAATGTTACGTTTTAGTACAAAATTGTCATAAATTTTCTTTGGGGGGGCCACAAAGGAATGCCCCATACACAAGGGGGGCCGCACGCTGAAAAAGTTTGAGAACCACTGGTCTAAAGAACCTTTTGAAAAACATTTCTTTGGATGTAAAAGGTTCTTTTTGGAACCATTCACCCAACAATGGTTCTTCTATGGCAGGGGTCACAAATCCTGCTCATGGAGGGCCGGTGTCACACATTAATTAGTTGCTTTAGATGTGTTTGATTAGGGTGGAGTCACCGGCCCTCCAGGAGCAGGATAGAAGACCCCTATTCTATGGCATTGTGAAGCACCTTTATTTTAAAAGTTCCCATGAACCGGAAGTCACGATTGACTTTACTTCTGTGTTGTGTGACATATTTTGTAGTATAGCAATAGTGGGCGTGGCTTGTGTTTTCCACTTTGCTTTAATTGGAAATAGAAAAGTATGTGTTTTATTCTGAAATGGAGCTGGTATCAGTCAGACAGTTGGAGAGGGCGGAGTTAACGGATGGCGGAAGTACATTTTAAGATTATGATTGAAGTTTGTAAGGGTACATGCCTTTTTTTTAATGACTTACACAGATACTTTTTTTGCAATATTACATTAAAAATAAGAATTTCATTTGGATTTCATTGGCACTTTAAGAGAACACCACAATTATAAAACAACCCATGACTTGTACAGGTACAACATGTACAGGTATATTTAGGTGTCCTGAAGGAATGTGAACAAGTTTGATGGAAAGTTGCTTTTATGTTTCTACAGTAGTCCAATTGGACAAACTGCTCCACAGAGCGCATTTCAATCCTACGTTGTCTCAGACAACGACATGTTTGTCCTGTAGCAGCTACCGTAGCTTCTCTTTGCGTTTTGTGATTAAAACTATTTGTAATCTCACCGTTAGATGCCGCTAAAAAACCCACATTACACATTCAAGTGACATTTAGTTATAACATTTGAAACTGTAATTATTTTCTATAATTGTTACGAATTTCAGGAGAGAACACAAGTGCAACAATGAAGGGGGACTTTAATTATAAAATAAGACAAAACAAAGGCCCACGTGGGGGCAAACAGTATTGGGCAAACGTATAAACAGACACAAAACACTAGACTAGACCGAAGACTTGACAATAACACTTGACTAGATACCTGACTGGAATACACAAGACTTGGAAACATGAACAATACAAAATGAACCTGCACAGAACTAAGGACACAATGACATTAAGTAAGAAAATCTAAACAAGGTAACAAGGGGAAAACATGTGATGGGAATGAACTAAAGATTAACAATAAGGAAGAGACCGAGGGGGCGGGGACAAGATATCCGAAGGCACATGACCCGATACGCGAGGCAATGAGCCACCACATAGAACATGGGACTGCCAGAACTCTGCCATCATGTCTAGACATAAACATTAAACAAGACTCCTTGGCAGGATCTGACAATAATTCAGATCGAAAAATTCAAAATAAGATTAAAACAGATTGTTTTCAAAACTGCAAAGATTAAAAACTCTGCAGCAAAGTCTTCTGACCATTACCACAACAGATTTTTTAAGTAGACTGCATAACTAGGCCTCATATTATAACCAAAACAAGACTCGCTTTGATGTGCCACAGACCACACACAGCAACCCAAGTTTAATAGATTATTTATCAGAAGATATGCACTCGAGGACTCCAAATCCCCTCTTTAACCGTAGTAAAAGTGCTGCACGCAGTAATACGGCGTGCATTCGAAATTTATGAAATCCCATCTTGCCCATTCTTGTTTTATATAGGTCACTCTGGAAAACTGATAAATGGGATTGTCCAGACTAACTTTTTATCTCTTCGTTTATATGCCTCATTAAGAAGCACTCTGGGAGTTATTGATGGGCTTTGTCTAATTCATCATTTATGTTATTCCTCGGTCGGACATTCTTTCCCTGAGATCATATCTGTGACGGGAGGAAGCGCTTTCCAGAATGTTCTAGTAATCATCTTCCATTTCAGCAGTAATAGGAGATCCATTTTAATTGTATTCATTCATTTTTTTATTGATTCATTTGTTTGATTCAAATGTATGTTACTTATTTACATTACATTTACATTTATGCATTTGGCAGAGGCTTTAATCTAAAGTCACTTACGTGCATTTAATCTGCACAGTTTTTAAATGTACTGTACCTGTGTTCCTCTGGAATCAAACCCACAACCTTTATGCAACTTTGTAAACCTGATTTTTTTCTTACAAATAATGATTTTTAGTTTCTTACACTGATTCCATACTGTATACAGTAGGTCTGTTTCATATGTTGATGTATTAATGCTTATTATGCATTCGATGCTCTTTGATTTAATTGTGGGTGGCAAAAAATGACCTTTCATCCACTATAAGAGTTTCTTTATATCGGGGAAAGAATGATTGTGCCTTGCAATTAATTTTGATGAATACGCTTTTGTGGTATAGTCAGGGTGAAGGCCAAATTTCCGCAAATGCTATATTGTGTTTCGGGCCCATATTTACTGCTGCTATATCGTTGCTTGTTTCTCCCTCTCTCTCATCTGTGTATTATAAACACTGGCCAACTGTTTCTTCTGTTGGTCTACAATGACAGTATTGACAATTCGCTTATCGACAAAATAAGCTATAAAAACTTGTCTGTGAACAGTGTGTTTTAGATATGTTAGTCTATATATTAAAAAGTTCAGATGCCGCTAAATGCCATTTCTGTTAAAGATGAGATAAAGATTGTAACCAAATGCTCTCAAAAGGTATTTTCAGGTCAAATCTGCTTAATCCCACCCTCATGCCATTCAGAAACATATTTTTTAGGCCAAATCCATTAAGAAATCATGCCAAATGCACTTAGCGGTTTTGCATCTCAGCTGAACTTGATTGGACAGACCAACACAATCTCATGGCAATTCATATGTATTTTTAACAATACGGTGGCTATTTCGTATAAATTCGTATAACCAAATTTGTATATTTTGGAAGTTTTGCTTTCGCCTGTGTGATGTTGTGGTTAGGGGCGCAGTTTTATTATTGTTATTTATTACAATTGTAAATTTTTGTGCGATGAACTCATACGAATTAGCCCCCGTATCGTTAAATATGTACAAATTGCCATGAGATTGTGTTGATCTGTCCAATCAAGTAGGCTACATCTTCGATGCAAAACCTGCTGAGTGGTTTTATTTTATTATTTTATTTTATTTTTTTACTTACATTTTTATTGTATTTTTTATCACTTTAATTTTATTTAATTTTATTTTTTACTTTAATTATATTGTATTTTTTATTATTTTAATTTCTATTTTATTTTATTACTTTAATTTTTATTGTATTTTTATTGTATTTTTTATTTTATTTTATTTTATTACTCTAATTTTTATTGTATTTTTATTATTTTATTTTATTACTTTCATTTTTATTTTATTTTATTTTATGTTATTTTATTTTATTTTATTTTATTTTATTTTATTTTATTTTATTTTATTTTATTTTATTTTATTTTATTTTATTTTATTTTATTTTATTTTATTTTATTTTATTATTAAAATTTTTATTGTTTTATTTTATTTTATTTTATTACTTTCATTTTTATTGTTTTTTTTATTTTATTTTATTTTATTACTTTCATTTTTATTGTATTTTTATTTTATTTTATTTTATTACTTTACTTTTTACTATTTTTTTTTATTACTTTCATTTGTATTGTATTTTTATATTTTTTTATTTAATTTTTTAATTATTTATAATTTTATTTTATTTTATTTTATTAACTTTTTTGCTAACTGCTGCAAAACAGCTTCTGGTTTCTAGCATAAAACACAAGTAGATGCATGTATTTGTATCTGTGTATAAAAATTTGGAAATGTGAAATAACACAAAAAATCACATTGGACATTAAGTAGCGTCACAACAATGGTACTAATACACTTTAGGCCTAAAAAACTATTCTACTGTAAATGCAAATGGTAAAGTGTAATAACCATAAAATCATATATGTGACAGCAAAACAAACCCGAAAGATGCCTGCGTATGTACTGACGTAAGACAAGACTTATGTTTATCTTCTGCCTCTGAACAGCTAGTATAAATAATAAACATTCAAACAAAACATTTAATGATCATAAAAGCAATATAGCTACGTTTTGCGTTTACTCTATAACCTATACCCTATAACTTTTCAAAGTTCGATAACCCCCCCACACACCCTGCTGTTTCTTCAACAGCCCCTCATGATCCATGTTCCCGTGGCAATGACGTCTCCAGAGCGATAAGCCCAAATATGCTGATATATGCACTGTGCCGAAGAGACATGGGGGGATTATCAGTGACACTCTTCAGAGATGCTCTACGCTGAAGTGTGGAGAAGATCTAGAGGCGGACCCCTCTCATAATTCACATGCGGGCCAGCAATGTTGTTTCGTTCCTTGACCCGGTGAACACCCCGTGGACGCGCTTGTGAAACTGGAGGACATGACAGATAGCAGCAAGAGCATGTGAATAAAGGAACAGTTATCATTTTATGCAAATCACATGGCTACATACTGTAGTTCTTCTTTACGGTGGTTTAGATAAGAGCATAAATGATATATAATGGTACTTTAGCACCGACAAACATCGGATGCCGTGCATGCCGAAAGAAACTTTCTTAACTATTAAATCGGTAGGATTTAAATGCAATGGAAAGATGCAATCAAAATTGACACTTACCACAGTTATATTACTAGTGAAAGGTTCCTGTACAAAAACAAATGTGTGGTTGCCGCAGTTCAAAACATCTTTAAACTGCACTTATATGTGGTGTTAAACTGGACTGCCAAAAAAAAAAAATTATGTGTTTTAGCTACCAAAAACTTTCATATAGACAAGGACACTCTGTTGAGGACAAAGAACCGTGGACATTTTAAAATTTTAAGCACTATTAACACTTGGTTGGTATATTTCAGTTGCATATGGTTGTTAGGCAACATTGCTTCTGTGCATGCATATTATTTTGTGACTTATTTAGTGTGCAAACAAAGCCATTGGAGTAGCTAAAGAGGTCAGATTGAAAATATGTGTTGATTTCTCGTGCTAAAATATAATACTTATGATGATTTGTTTGGAATGACCCAACCAGGTAACCTTTAATTTAATAACCGAGTTGCACATTTACTCTTCATTGCAACGGCAAATTAAATTGCACTTTGGTGACAAAAGTAGTCTAAATGATGAACTGTGAAAAATGTAATATTTCCAAATGGCTGCTTTAGAAATTAAAACACTTAAAAAGTAAAGCTGCATCCACACAGTATATAAGAAATAAAGAATTATAGCGACTACGTTGTTACAAATAGCCCGGGCATTTCGAAATTAGTGACCCATGGGTGTATAGAGACATGTGGCCACCTTTTATAATTCTGTATTGTTGCATACACTTTCAAAAAATTGTCAAAATGTGTACCCAAGCTGTCACTGGGACTGTACCCTTTTAAAAAGTACAGCTTTGCACCTAAAGAGTTCATATTGGTACCTCAAATTTATATATCTGTACCTATTGGTACATATTAGGATCTTTTTAAGGTTCCAACAAAGCTGGGGTACATATTGTAACCATTTTTTCAAACAGTGTATAAACATAAATATATAAGTAATCAGCAGAGTGTGATTAAGAGAAATGTTGATGAGTTTAGAAAGTTTTTATATATCCCAGATATGCTTCCTTAAAGCGATTGGAACCTTGAAATGCCACATATCAATTACGTTAATGACTCTCACTTGAATGCGACAAACTTTGCTGCTGAATATCCACCGAGCCCAAATGTGACACTCGCTGTTTCCTGCCATCACGCTTCTGGGAAAAAGAAGACTGTTAGAGATAAAAATAAAGTTTGGCTGTGGGTTTTAAACTTTCCTGGTTATGTGCGGTCTTAATAGAAATATTTGAAAAATGTATGTACACATATACTGTACTGTATATGCCCAAGACTACTGCAGTTTGGGGTCAATATACAGTAACACAGATTATATGAAGCACATACATGCGAACTACTGACTTTGTCAGTGACGCATGTATCATTCGTATTTTGCACCGGCCCACAGCGGGTTTTTCCCTCCACAGACGCACATCGGCAAACTGGGGAATGAACTTGCGCTCCCTGGGCGGTTCAGCGCAAAAAAGGAGGCGTGTTCCGGCGCAAACCATCCCTGATGCTATTTTGCAGTTTCAAAAAACAATTGCGCCACTGACCAGAAAAAACTAGTCTAAAGTCAGTGGCGCGTTGTTCATTATGCTGTTTTAAGGGCGCATGCTTGACCATAATGTATAGCGTGCACAACGCGCACACACTTTGCTTATCTAATCTACACAGATGCAAATCATAAATTGTTACAATAAAAAATATTAACACATGAGATAAGGGACATCATAGTGGTGAGCATTGTGGTGATAGTTTTTATTTATTGTGTGGCTGCGTTTAAAAATTATCATGCAAATAACGATTAAAATATTACGTTTATTTTATGTAAATAATTATTCAAATGTTTTCATAAGAAACCTTAATGTATGTGAACTTGATTTGTAAGTGTACTTTGGGGTTGGACTGCTTGCGTTTCTTGGCTTTCAGCAGTGAGGGTGGACGCAGCGATGTCTTCTGCTGGCGTCAGGTCATGTGTAGAGGCAGATACACCTCCCGTTACACGGCGTGCCCGATTTATGCTGGCAAGCTTGGGATTCCCCCGTCTCCTGACATCATTGTAGCACTTGCGGCGCAACGTCTTGGGGATGCCAGCTAATGAGACAATTGTGGCTATTTTCTCTCACGCCTGTTTAACCGACGCTGATTTGGGCGGGTTTCTCCAATCCCCATACAAAACAACTTCTCTGTCTTTCACTGCTCTTACAAGAATGTGGGTCTCCTCGGCTGTGAACCGCTCCTGGCGTGCGCCTGGTAAATCCTTCATAATAATAGGAACCCGCCATGGAACTTGCGCCCTTGCGTTTAAAGGGAATGTTGGATAGCGTTTTGATTGGTTTATTTGACGTTACGCCCAAACCACACCTATGAATAATGAACCTACTTCAGACCAACCCCTTATTGATTTGCGCCTGGCGCAAGAGTTATTTCTCCCGCCGGGAAAATAGCAACAGCGCCCAAGATCCGCTCACAAAGTCACTTGCGCTTTGCGCTCCACACTTGCGTTTCAGATCGTTAAAATAGGGCCCTTTGTCTGTTATTTTGTGTGTTTTTGGGCAGATTGATTTGGCTTTATGACCTACAGGTTAACATCATTTTTCTTTGTAGGTTTCCATGTTTACTTTATGTATGTTTGAAGATGCTCTGCTATGTTTTACACCTGTGTTCATGGGCGTTGCATGTGTGGGTCCAAAACATTTCTTGGAGTAGATGCCATTTTCTTGTATTGTGGTGCCTTTCAATAAAACAATTGCTTTTATAACCTAAAAACTTTTTTTGCCTTGTTCTGCCCAGAGAGCAGCAGGCAAAAGTAGTGAAATGTTCGTAAACAATTTATTAGGGCATTCCTCTAGTGCAGTGCTTCCCAATCCTGGTCCTCGAGCACCCCCTCCCAAAAAGCTTTAGATGTTTCCTTATTTAACACACCTGATTTAACTCATCGGCTTGTTAGGGAGACATGTTTCCAATTTTGAAAGGAGGCTGATAAGTCGAATCATATGTTTTAAATAAGGAGACATCTAAAACTTTCTGGAAGGGTGTGCTCGAGGACCGGGATTGGGAAGCACTGGACTAGAGGAATGGATTTTGCTGACGACGCTAATTTAGAGAAAAAGTGAGTGGGTCTCATATCATTGGTCTTAAAAAGTGCACATATAATGGTTCAGACGCCCATGCCTGTGTGCTAACAAACTGACAGCACCTAAGACATCACTGTAAAAAGTAAAAGCTAGATTAACTTTAAAAATTGGTAACACCTAAACAATTGAAATAGTTAATTTTCTCACTTTAGGTTTTTAGGTGTTGAAAAAGATATTGAAGAAATCTTTGAAAGTTTGATCAATATTAAAGTTGATCAATATTAAAGGGGACATTTCACAAGGCTTTTTTAAGATGTCAAATAAATCTTTGGTGTCCTCAGAGTACATATGTGAAGTTTTAGGTCAAAATATCATATAGATCATTTACTATAACATGTTAAAATTGTCACTTTGTAGGTGTGAGCAAAAATTTGCCGTTTTGGGGTGTGTCCTTTTATATGCAAATGAGCTGATGAAATGCAAACACTGATCGCCATTATAGGGGTTTGTTGAATTTGAAACTCAATTATGCTGGTAATTATTCTCAATAATACTAAATGGCAGTGCCGTAGTTGGATAAGGTGCAGATTAAGGGGTGGTTTTATTGTAATAAGATCCCCTTCTGACATCACAAGGGGAGCCAAATTTCAATGACCTATTTTTTGACATGCTTGCTGAGAATGGTTTACCAAAACTAAGTTACTTGGTTGATCTTTTTCACATTTTCTAGGTTGATAGAAGCACTGGGGACCCAAATATAGCACTTAAACATGAAAAAGTCAGAGTTTCATAAAAAAAATCATGTCCCATATTTGAAGCGCAACCAAGTAATTTGTAACTTTTTACAGATATTAACACATTCATTCACATCTATACAACTAACAAATCATACGACAAAATAAATGATCTGACAATATGCATGCTATCCAGACTTATCCAGGCATTATACATTCAGTATTTATGTAAATATTAGAACCACACATACTGAAAAAAATACAAATAAAATTACATTGTGCAGTGGGGTGATTCTCACGAAACCATTGAAACACCACGGCACTAATGATTTTAGCTTTAAAATGTGTAATATAGTAACATTAAAAAGCATCAGAATTAACACAATACTGTGTTCTACCTTGCACAATGTGTGATTTCAACATAAGAATTTATAATTGGAAATGTTATCTCATTTTCTGCTGAAATTCTCATTACCGCAATGTGTCCGGCTGTGTTTGAACATGCGTTATGTTGTAATTTAATCAAATTAACACAAAAATATTAAGACAAAAAAATAAATGGATGTTTTGCTAGACTACTTTAGATGACAGAAAAAATATTTACTGAATATTCATGTATAATAATAATGAAGAAAAATTAGGAAAGTGATGTGTCCATGCCTGATGTTCTCATCCTCCGCAACACTTTTTGAGAACAGTTTAAGCACACATACAGAATTTTAATAAACTTTTGAGTGACCAAGCACATGGACCAGTTACTTCAAGATGGCTACCAGGTAAGATCATTTTTTTACAGTTAATTTGAAATATTGTCTTGTCAGAATGCTTACATGACATTTTGATTATCATTACCGCAACAGATGCTTATTAAATGTTAATTTAATTAATAGAAGCATAATACTTTGATTTTAAATGCATGTGCAGAATCTCCAAATTATGTTCTTTCAGGTTTGTCATGTCATTTTGAAAATATGTCAGTGTTGATGTTTTCTGACTGTTGCGGTAATGAGACTGTTTAGGACTAATTTTTTAAATTATGTTACAAAAAGTGTTAAATGATAAGTAAAAGTTTTTAAATTAATGTTCCCATTTACTCCACATTTTGTTTTTCAATGTCCGGTGGGAAAAAAAGTAAATTTAAGCAATTTTTACATTTTCATGCTTGACATTTTTAAAACCAAGTTTTCGTGAGAATCACCCACTGACACTGATGTAAGTGACCCACCCATAACAAAATCTAATGCATTTGAAAAATATTTAAAATATAAAAAGTTAATACCATATGCAGACAGGTGTCACGGTGTGAACCATTAGTCAGATCGCAAGTCTTCTGAACTGTAAAAAAATGCAGCATTAAGTTAAAACAACTTGGTTATGAGAGTCAATTCAACCTACTGTTTCGAGAGTTGACATAACTTATTAACAAGTTGAAACTGTTACCGTAACATAATTTTTTTAACCTAAAAATATATGTTGATTTGATATCATTTTTACAGTGTGTGGACAGGAGGGGAAGATGGAAATGAAATCAATAAAAATGTTACAAGCCAAATGTATTCCAAACCCCGAAGACCACTCAACATTTACTTTAATCCTCTGAAAATGCCAGTGGTGCATGTTCATTAGTACATCTGATCATCTTAAGTACACACATTCCTTTTAAAGTACATCCAAATACAGTCGCACACACATGCAGCTTAACTGTGTGTCTGCCTGAGATTCACACAGCAGACTCGTGGAGCTTAAGGATTCCACGGGGACGTGTTTTCTTTTAATAAGACAAGAAAGATGCCAATTACAGGCCCTTTGGTTCTTCTGGACCCACTGAGCTCTGCCTTAAATTGGACAGTTTCAGCTACATGTCATTGGACTTCTCTCCCAGCCAGAGTTATGAACTTTACTCTTATCCTAAACCATCAGCACTTTTGAAAAAGCAAGCTGTTTACATGTTAGGATCTGACTGGGTATTTACTTCATAAACTCAGCATGCATTTACATATGTTACTCTTTACAGAACTAAGAAACGGCCCAGCATGCTTATGAATATGAAAAACAATACAAAAATTGTACAGTAACTGTTGAGTTGGGTCTGTTGGTGCCAGTTGGTGGTGTCAAAGTGGTAGTTTTTACGAGATGAGTGCACATAAATGTCACCTCAACGTCATTTACTGTATGAACGGGAAACTTGGGATTTGAGTTTGGGCTGTGTCAGGTACATAATCATAGCAGAAGATTGTATTTTTATCTGGCAAAAGTGTAGAAGCGCAATATATCCAGACTAGAGGTCTTCTCAGGTCCAAAGAAATGTAACCAACCCGAAATGACCCGAATCACTTTTTACCCAAACTCGATGTGCATAAATCTGAGAAAATTAGACCCGAATCCAAGCCAAACCAGTGCCAATTTTTTTTAACCTGTTAACAGCACCAACGTGTGTGCAGTCTTCTTCCCCATATGCACCAGTCAGACAGAAAGAAACCCCATTAGCTTCGCATCCAATTTAGGCCACATTTATTTTCCTTTGTATGACGACGACACCAAGGTAAACGCTAAAATGTGCATTTAAAATTGATTGACAGGTCTGTCTCAATGTAAATTACATTTACATTTAGCCATTTAGCAGACGCTTTTGTCCAAAACGACTTACAAATGAGGTAAACAATAGAAGCAATTAGAGCAACACAAGAACAGCAATACATAAGTGCACTGGAAAAGTCTCATCAAGTCTAACACAGTATACATAGCCAAGGGTTGGTTAGTCTTTTTATAATGTATGTAAGAATGTACAGATAGAGATAAAGAAATAAAGGAAAGTAGAGAAAGATAGGAAGTCCTACATTAGGAAGTGAGTTAATGGAGGAAGAGATGGGTTTTTAACCGATTATTAAAGACAGCTACAGAGTCAGCAAATTGTTACAGAGAAGGTACGCGATAATGTTTTTTCCCTTTTTTAAATGGCACCACAAGCCGTCGTTCGGTGACGGAGCGCAGGGATCAAGAGGCTACATAAAGCTGAATAAGCAAGTCAAGGTAAGGGGGTGCTGACCCAGTAGTGGTTTTAAAGGCCAGGAGCAGAGCTTTAAATTTGATGCGAGCTGCTATAGGAAGCCAGTGTAACTTGACAAAGAGAGGAGTGACATGCGCCCTCTTTGGCTCATTGAAGACCACTCTTGCCGCTGCATTCTGAATCATCTGTAGGGGTTTGGTTGTGCCGTTGTGCCGGTAATCCGTGAAGCTAAGCTGATCATCAATGACTACTCCCAGGTTTCTGGCTGTCCTGGATGGCATGATGGTCGAATAACCTAGCTGAATGGAAAGGTTGTGATGAATCTTTGGTTCAGATGATATGAAAAGCATTTATGTATTCACAAAGTTAAGCTGGAGATGGTGGTCCTTCATCCAGTGTAAGATGTCCCTCAGGCATGCTAAGATGCGGGTAGAAACCATGGTATCATCAGGGTGGAACGACAAGTGGAGTTGAGTGTCATCCGCATAGAAATGAAAGCCATTTTTGAATGACAGAACTCAGGGATGTCATGTGTATCGAAAAAAGCAGTGGTCCAAGCATAGAGCCTTGAGGTACCCCGGTATTGAGACGTTGGGGTTCGGAGACATCACCTCTCCAGGATACCCTAAATGACCTACCTGAGAGGTAAGACTTGAACCATAGAAGATCAGTGTCAGAGACACCCATAGCCATGAGGAAGGATGTGGTGATTGACCGTCAATCAAAATTGTCAAAATGAACCTACCGTCAGCCATACAACGTCGCAAACGCTCTTGGCAAACAGAGGGGGGTTGTCTCGGGTCCGTTTGACAAAAACACATTAATGTTAAATTACCCGAGACCCGATGCTGCTATCATTATACCCAACCCGTGAAACTTTTAGACCCAAACCCACTCGGGTCGGACCTCGGGTTTTCAGATCTAAATGGATCCGCGAAGACCTCTAATGCATACACACTAAAATATTAGTTTTGATCTAATACTTCCAGGTGAATTTGGGATAACAGGATAACTGAACTGATCCCTGTGTTTATTTTTTCAAGTTGTATTTATTTTTAAATTGACCATAAAATCAAGCTCCTACATTTAACACTAACATTTTACTTTTACAAAATTTATATGTAGGATTGTTTATCAGCATTATATTGTACATCCCTTAAAGGTGCATATGTAACTTCTAGAAGGATCTCTTTATTGAAATAAGCATTGGTAGGGGCTTTAAAAATGATGTTCGTCATGAGTTTGCTCTTTATAAAATGATTTTTAAGTTGTTCTTTGAAGGACCTCTGCTCAACCTTCAAAGCTCTTCAAAGAAAATATTGTATATGCATTCATAAAAAAATATCAATTATTTCGTCAAGTGATATACGTCATTAAACCAAATGTAGGCTGTTTAAGTGTTAATTTAAGTGCCCATTTATTTGTTAAATCTTTTTAATGAAACCTTTATTGTAGTGTGGTGTGAAGTCAATGCAGTCTCTCTCTCTCTCTCTCTCTCTCTCTCTCTCTCTCTCTCTCTCTCTCTCTCTCTCTCTCTCTCTCTCTCTCGCCCTTCTGACTTCTCACCTCCATGATCCCCTTCTGTTCA
This sequence comes from Misgurnus anguillicaudatus, assembly GCF_027580225.2. Classification (NCBI taxonomy): domain Eukaryota; kingdom Metazoa; phylum Chordata; class Actinopteri; order Cypriniformes; family Cobitidae; genus Misgurnus; species Misgurnus anguillicaudatus. Next base: position 10,188,366 of record NC_073339.2, on the reverse strand, counting down.
AAGCCTCTTGCACGCCTACACAGAAGGCATGTGAACTTTCCCTTAGTTGGTTTTTAATGAACCCAAATCATAATTAATAAGGCCTTGAATATGCCACAGAATAGCGAACTTGCAAGCGGTGTGCTCTGTTTAGCCTACAAGCATATTTCACCCAGATTTCCCCCTCATCTCTGCAACCCCCCTTCACTCACCGAAACTCAATTTCATAGAAGTATGAGATATTGATTCCATAGGCAATGCGCTTGTGTCCGAGCTGTTACATTAGCTGTAGCTTTAATCAGGACTACAGTACATAGGGGGCCGAATGTGGGGGCTTGAGGTGTAAATCTCTCTCTCGCTCGCTCTCTTCTTCTCCAATCCCCGGAAAAGACCCTTTCATTGTGATGTATTAATGCCAAGCAGGCCTAAATATCCCCCGACAGCCGTCCAAGCACAAATCAAAGGGCTGGGCGGCGCAATATGTAAAGCCACGGGCTTTGTGTCCAATGAGGGAAATCTTGCAGCGTTAGAGATGAGAAAAACATAATGCCTCCCTTGTCAGCCTCGCACAAATTAAATAAAACTCTCTTTAGCGTGGCAAAGTGCTTTGGAGGTCTGCCTTCGGAAATACTGCGCTTGTTTAATAGGAGCGAAGAGGATATGGGTGGTTAAGTTAAGGCCTCACACTTACCTCCATTTTTCAGGCAGAATCGTCCAATCGGTTTCAAGAACTTGGGAACAGCTACAGTAGTGTCACACCGCATGACCACAGACCACCTACAGTCACATTCACCGACTTTCTGATTCGCATTTCACATAAAAGTTGCTGGGGTGGCACAGTGGCTCAGAAGTCCGAGCCCCGGCTAGGTCAGGTGGCCTTTTCGCGTACCCCAGTTTCCTCCCACAGGCCCAAAAGATACCCAATTGCCCCTACCGCAACCCGTGTATGGATTAACTTGTATATGGGTTAACCTGTTCTCACAATGAATACAACCATAGATGGGTGATTCTCACGAAACCATTGAAACACCACGACACTAATGATTTTACCTTTAAAATGTGTAATATAGTAACATTAAAAAGCATCAGAATTAACACAATACTGTGTTCTACCTTGCACAATGTGTGATTTCAACATGAGAATTTATAATTGTAAATTTTATCTCATTTTCTGCTGAAATTCTCATTACCGCAATGTGTCCGGCTGTGTTTGAACATGCGTTATGTTGTAATTTAATCAAATTAACACAAAAATATTAAGAAAAAAAATAAATGGATGTTTTGCTAGACTACTTTAGATGACAGAAAAAATATTTACTGAATATTCATGTATAATAACAATGAAGAAAAATTAGGAAAATGATGTGTCCATGCCTGATGTTCTCATCCTCCGCAACACTTTTTGAGAACAGTTTAAGCACACATACAGAATTTTAATAAAGTTTGATTTTGAGTGACCAAGCACATGGACCAGTTACTTCAAGATGGCTACCAGGTAAGATCATTATTTTACAGTTAATTTGAAATATTGTCTGGTCAGAATGCTTACACGACATTTTGATTATCATTACCGCAACAGATGCTTATTAAATGTTAATTTAATTAATAAAATCATAATACTTTGATTTTAAATGCATGTGCAGAATCTCCAAATTATGTTCTTTCAGGTTTGTCATGTCATTTTGAAAATATGTCAGTGTTGATGTTTTCTGACTGTTGCGGTAATGAGATTTTTTAGGACTAATTTTTTTAATTATGTTACAAAAAGTGTAAAATGATAAGTAAAAGTTTTTAAATTAATGTTCCCTTTTACTCCAGACTTTGTTTTTCAATGTCTGGTGGGAAAAAAAGTAAATTTAAGCAATTTTTACATTTTCATGCTTGACATTTTTAAAACCAAGGATAAGCTTCAAACCTGGCCAAAGTTTATGTTGATAAGTAAAGACTGGCTATGACTCCAGTCACTAAATACATTTAATGCGTTATAATCCGGTAAACCTATAAAACTGTACAGATTTCTCTGTTCCTGTTAAAGGGAAACACTTGTATTGGATTATCTGTGGCACTACCTTGAAGATGAGGTATTGTTAAGAAAAAAAATTACATTTTGGTGATCTATCACTAGAAGTACTCACCCTCTGTACTTTTAAATCTCTTTTTCGCTCTTTCTTTTTTATAGAACAGACAGACTCCTGCCATTTGGCTTACATTAATTTTGCCTACGGTTAAAGTACCTACCATCTGAGTGCTGGACAGATGATCTAAAATCACCCCGGGCAGGGACATCATGTCCCTTCGTGAGCAGAAAGACCCCATATGTTAGAGACGCAGAACTGTAATATTGAATGAATTGATGTGGGATAATTCGATTTGACCCTCCAAAGATGTCAGTTATCTCGAATATGACAATGTATTACAACATAAATCCAGAGTCAATTGTTTTTATCTTCTATAACTGGCAGGTATAGAAAATTCAATGTGGATATTTTCTTTTTATTACAGTCAAAATGTCTGGGGGAATGTGACTTTGCCACACAGTGTCCTGTCATTAGCGTGCCCCGTTGTAGATTTGTGAAGTTTGCTCATTAAAAGTGCTTTCGTCTTTTTCTATATCTTTGATAGCTAAGACATAATCGTTGAATCTCATGCAGGTTTTTTTCCATGAAACACTCCACTGAATAATTAGCAAAAATGAGCACAGAATAGGAAATTCTCATTAGCTTTAATAAATGGTAAGACATAACACTCAGTGATAAGACAAGGTGTTAGGAGAAAAAATTACATTTTGCAGTCAAGTTTGGGTTTTTCTGACAATAGCTCGGATTTTAAAATGAAAGAAACTAGTACACGGGCAAGTAGGCATTGACAAAAATGCATTGTAGCTGAAAGCTAATAATCACAAAGTTGTACACTGAAACACACAAGAGCTTTGCTCTACGTTTCTTGTGTAAATAGCTGGTTTATCGGACGTTTGTAATTACGGTATTGATCACAAGCTTACAAGAAGTGAGAAGTCTTGCAGAAGCTATTGCAAGTTAAACCCAGGCATTAACCACAATTTATGAACTTTTAAGTGTACTTTGATGAGAGCCCTTCTTATTGATTTAGGTCATCTAAAAGCAGTACATTATCCAATACATAAATACCTTTATAATAACAATAAAGGTGCTTAAAATAAACTTTTAAAAAAACACATTTCAAATTTGGCCCAATTAAGAACGCAAATTCATAATCTTTTGAAAAATATTATGGATAAATGTTCAGGTCCGCTTGAAGATCATCTTTGTATCATCTCCGTAAAGATGTATTTATTTTGGTAGAGCAGTGATCTGCAATGTAAAAAAAATGCAGCATGAAGTTCAAACAACTTAATTATGCAAGTCAATTTAACGACTTGTGATAATTTGACATAACTTAGAAAAACAAGTTGAAATTGTTTAACTTAATTTGTTAAGTCAAAGTAACATGAAATATATGTTGATATGATATTATTTTTTACAGTGTGGGGATATATGATTTGCTGTTACTGTAGGTGTAATGGTTCAGTCGCCTCTTGTAAGGTTTGAACTTATACCATATTGGTTAAACTCAGATGTGTGGCTATACACTACACTTAGGTATAGCCTACTAAGTTTTACTTAGTAAGGTATACTTACTAAGTTTTTTAAGCAAAATGCAAAGATACTCCAAATGTTTAAGGCACCAAATGATGCGGGGGAAATGACCAAAATCTTATACCACAATAGGATTAATTTTAGATCATGATAATGATATGTGGGTCAGTGACAAAAACGGTTTGGCAAGATGAGAAATTTGTTTTAAATTGTTTTAAAAGCACACATCAGGTTTATTTCAATGCACATAGTGAATTTATGTTAATTTTACGCAATAAAAATTAAATTTGCACCATTTTTATGAAAGTTAAGACTGAATGGACCTGAACATGTCAAATGGTGTAACCGCCAATTGTGCCATATGAGGAATTTGAAATATTTTATCCACATTGATGGCATGCAGGGGCGTAGCCACGAGGGGGCCTGGGTGGGCCTTGGCCCCCTCATTTACATGTCCGCCCCCTCAGATTTCCAATTGCTTAAAATAAAATAAGAAAATGTTGATTTCTTAATCTGATTGATAGATTGACCAATCAAAATGCTGCACGGTAAAATGCAGCTGTTTTCAAACTTGATTGGATTAGCTCATGTTGCATGTTGTTGTGCGTAACTTATGCTGTCATCTTCGCATGAGAGTTCATTAATATTCGGTGACAATGGCACCCCTGGTAAGGGTATTATTTAAAAAAAAATTAAATATAATTTTATTATTTATTTCTAAATGTACATTTTAATGCATTTTTGTAACATGTGTCCTGACATATGCTGACAGCTCTGTTTTCTAAAATTTTTTTGACAAATGATGTAAAAATGTATGAAAAAAATCACATTATACAACTAGATGATTATATTTTATTCCACTTTTTAATAAATATATTTATATTTTAATAAAAAAATACTAGTTGCACCAATTGATACAGATCGGTTACACCATGTTGACACATTTGCAATTATCACCCAAATATTCTTTCAAAATGAAATAAAACCAGAAATTTTAGATTTTGTCCTCAAAAAGTAATCTGCAAGTTTATTTTGAAATTTTAACCCTTTTACATTTAATTTTTTCATAGGGACACAACATATTTAACGTCACATCATTGACCCATTTGTCACAGAGATTTTTTTTATATTTTAATAAGGTTTTTATATCATTAAAAACTTTAAAGCCATAGAATTTTTATAATTCTCATAAAAAAACAACAATTTATATAAGCATAAAAAAGAAGACAAAAAAAATCAAGCTCACTGAAGATAAACAGTCAGTGATGAAATAAGGATAATAAATAATAATGTATACATCATATTAAGCATAAAAAAGTGATTTAGTCAAGAGCAGTCCATAAATCTCTACCGGTTTATCATACCTACTGGTTTATCGCCCTCCCCTAGATGTGTGTTTCAGAAATGTGTCCTCATGCTATTAATTAAATGAGCTTTGAACCATTGCTTGAAATCAAATAGAGAGAGAGGGAGAGGGTCAGAGAAATGAAAGGAATCAATAAACTAATTTCAAAGTTTCAAGTAACTTCATAAGTTGCAGACAGCTAAACCAGTGGCCATGTACTCTTTTAATTGGCTCACTGTAACCCTGGATTCAGAATGACACAACACACTTTGTGAATTAGGTTTCTTTACCAAAAAACTACACAAATTCCACATGTGATCGCACGTGAATTTTCACGTGAAATCATTTTTGTGTTAATCCCATGCATAAAATGTGGCTTTTTTGTAAGGGTGTATACAGTGTTTGTTGATCTGTTAAAGAAATGCAATGTTCATAGAGTCTGTATTGGTTTGTTTTGTTTTATCTAATAGCTGTTTATACCTAGACTTTTCTCTTTTTGCTTTTAAACCCTCTATAATGAAGTCTCGAGAGATCTACAGTATGTTTAAAAACAAGAAACAGCTCAATAGCGGCTTGCATTACAGGACTGTAAATAAATGTCAATGTGCTTCTTGAGATGGAGAAAGTAAAGCATTTTAAAGCATGCGAATTTAAATCATGTCTGAAATTCTTTTGTAAACATACCGAAGAACAAAAGTGTAGAAAAACATAAATGAAAAACAAAGTTTTCACTTGTGCATACCTCACAAAGTACATTACTTAAAGGGACAGTTCAACCAAAAATGAAAATTCTGTCATCATTTACTCACCGTCGTTGTTGCAAACCTGTATAAATTTTGTTGTTTCGTTGAACAGAAAGGAAGATATTTTAAAGGAATATTCCATTTTCTTAAAAGAAAAAATCCAGATAATTTACTCACCACCATGTCATCCAAAATGTTGATGTCTTTCTTTGTTCAGTCGAGAAGAAATTATGTTTTTTGAGAAAAACATTGCAGGATTTTTCTAGTTTTAATGGACTTTAATAGAGCCCAACATTTAATACATAACTCAACACTTGACAGTTTTTTTCAACGGAGTTTCAAAGGACTATAAACAATCCCAAATGAGGCATAAGGGTCTTATCTAGCAAAACAATTGTTATTTTGACAAGAAAAATAACAAATATACACTTTTAAAGCTCAACTTCTCGTCTAGATCCGATCCAGCGCGACCTAACGTAAATGCGTAGTGACGTAGGGAGGTCACGTGTTACATATATAAAACGCACATTTGCGGACCATTTTAAACAATAAACTGCCACAAAGACATTAATTAGTATCAGTTGACATACAACAATGTCGGAACGGTCCTCTTTCAACCACTTGTAGACACTGGGTTGGAGTTTCGCGTTCGTCCTCTGTGACCTCTTGACGTATTGCGTGGGGTCAGCTGGCGCATCACGACCAGATCTACATGACGAGAAGTTGTGCTTTGGAGGTGTATGTTTGTTGTTTTTCTTGTCGGAAGTGACGGTCGTTTTGCTGGATGGGACCCTTGTGCCTCGTTTGGGATCGTTTGTAGTCCTCCTTTGAAACTCCGTTGAAAAAACTGTTAAGTGTTGAGTTAAGTATTAAATGTTGGGCTCATTTAAAGTCCATTAAAATGACAAAAATCCTGCAATGTTTTCCTCAAAAAACATAATTTCTTGTTGACTGAACAAAGAAAGACATCAACATTTTGGATGACATGTGAGTAAATTATCTGGATTTTTCTTTTAAGAAAATGGACTAATCTTTTAAGCAATGTTTGTAACCAAACCGTTTTTGAGCACCATTGACTTCCATAGTATTTCTTCCTATTAAGTCAGTGAGGATCCTGCTTCCTTCTGGATTACAAATATCCTCTTTGTTTTTAGCAGAAAATAGACATTTATACAGGTTTGATCATGAGAGATTATGACAGTTTTTTTTTTCATTTTTGGGTGAACTATCCTTCAATTTTGCTTTGGTAAATCTATAAACGATAATTGCGACTTTAAACATCTCATGATATTTTCCTTATAGCAGCCTATGGAAAACGTATGCCCTCATAAATATCCTAAAATGACCCTGAAAATTAATTTTGTGCTTTGCCCTTTAATAAAATATAATGATTTCTGATACTGCTGTGGGATACCTGAGACATAAAGGCTGGGAGAGATTTACAACACAGCTTGGTGCCAACAGTAGTGTTTGATGTCCAAAGTTCAATGGCCTTCCAGCAGGTTGCTCAGTTATAAGACAAACTGCTCGAGGGAAGAACCTGCTCTTATTTCTGCTACTTTTTTGTTCTGAATCACTTTGGGTAGTGCTTTGAAGAGTTAATGAGCAGTTTGCTATGAATCAAACATAAACTATAGTCTAGTTACTGGACCATAAAACACTGAGAGGTCCACAGGGACAGTCTGGAATAAGTAGGAAATACAACGATATAAAAAGACCCTCCCCTTTATACTTGTATCTTCTAAAACGATTTTAGCAGGATGGGATTGACAATAGTGACAACAATGCCATTGATGTTAACGGAAGTCATGAAGGTCTCTCCAGAAATTCACATCATTTCGTGACTAAGAAGTCAAGGAAGAAATCTGTACTTTTCCCATCTCAATGGCAGTTACTCGGCTGGTGCAGGCTGAATGCATTTCGATTTTGAGCGTGGCAGGTCTGAGTATTTCACAATCTGCTCAGTTACTGGGATTTTCACGCACAACCATTTCTAGGGTTTACGAAGAATGTTGTAAAAATGGAAAAACATCCAGTATGCGGCAGTCCTGTGGGTGAAAATGCCTTGTTGATGCTAGAAGTCAGAGGTGAATGGGCCGACTGATTCAAGCTGATAGCAGAGCAACTTTGACTGAAATAACCATTCGTTACAACCGAGGTATGCAGCAAAGCATTTGTGAAGCCACATGCACAACCTTGAGGCGGATGGGCTACAACAGCAGAAGACTCCACCGGGTACCACTCATCTTCACTACAAATAGGAAAAATAGGCTACAATTTGCACAAGCTCACCAAAATTGGACAGTTGCAGACTGGAAAAATGTTGCCTGGTCTGATGAGTCTCGATTTCTGTTGAGACATTCAGATGGTAGGGCCAGAATTTGCTGTGAACAAAATGAGAACATGGATCCATCATGCCTTGTTACAACTGTGCAGGCTGGTGGTGGTGTAATGATGTGGGGATGTTTTCTTGGCACACTTTAGGCCCCTTAGTGCCAATTGGGCATTGTTTAAATGCCACGGCCTACCTGAGCATTGTTTCTGACCATGTCCATCCTTTTATGACCACCATGTACCCATCCTCTAATGGCTACTTCCAGCAGGATAATGCACCATGTCACAAAGCTCAAATGATTTCAAATTGGTTTCTTGAACATGACAATGAGTTCACTGTACTAAAATGGCCCCCACAGTCACCAGATCTCAACCTAATAGAGCATCTTTGGGATGTGGTGGAACGGGAGCTTCGTGCCCTGGATGTGCATCCCACAAATCTCCATCAACTGCAAGATGTTATCGTATCAATATGGGTCAACATTTCTAAAGAATGCTTTCAGCACCTTGTTGAATCAATGCCACGTAGAATTAAGGCAGGTCTGAAGGCGAAAGGGGGTCAAACACAGTATTAGTATGGTGTTCCTAATAATCCTTTAGGTGAGTGTATATACACACATACACACACACATGCCCGTGCACGTATTTATATATAATGTGTATAATTTATATAGGTTGCATCCTTTAAATATGCGTATATAAAATTGCATACACTATATGTGGGTGATTCTCACGAAAACTTGGTTTTAAAAATGTCAAGCATGAAAATGTAAAAATTGCTTAAATTTACTTTTTTTCCCACCAGACATTGAAAAACAAATTCTGGAGTAAATGGGAACATTAATTTAAAAAACTTTTACTTATCATTTAACACTTTTTGTAACATAATTTTAAAAAATTAGTCCTAAAAAATCTAATTACCGCAACAGTCAGAAAACATCAACACTGACATATTTTCAAAATGACATGACAAACCTGAAAGAACATAATTTGGAGATTCTGCACATGCATTTAAAATCAAAGTATTATGCTTCTATTAATTAAATTAACATTTAATAAGCATCTGTTGCGGTAATGATAATCAAAATGTCGTGTAAGCATTCTGACAAGACAATATTTCAAATTAACTGTAAATAAATTATCTTACCTGGTAGCCATCTTGAAGTAACTGGTCCATGTGCTTGGTCACTCAAAATCAAACTTTATTAAAATTCTGTATGTGTGCTTAAACTGTTTTCAAAAAGTGTTGCGGAGGATGAGAACATCAGGCATGGACACATCATTTTCCTAATTTTTCTTCATTATCATTAAACATGAATATTCAGTAAATATTTTTTCTGTCATCTAAAGTAGTCTAGCAAAACATCCATTTATTTATTTTTTTCTTAATATTTTTGTGTTAATTTGATTAAATTACAACATAACGCATGTTCAAACACAGCCGGACACATTGCGGTAATGAGAATTTCAGCAGAAAATGAGATAAAATTTCCAATTATAAATTCTTATGTTGAAATCACACATTGTGCAAGGTAGAACACAGTATTGTGTTAATTCTGATGCTTTTTAATGTTACTATATTACACATTTTAAAGCTAAAATCATTAGTGCCGTATGGTGTTTCAATGGTTTTGTGAGAATCACCCATGTATACAGCAAGAATTTTTGTTAACTGAATGTTTTGCAGCAGATGGAAACAGTGAATGTCAGTGAAAACTGGTGTGAACAGGTCAGCACATCTGTCCTCTGAGAAATCTGTCCGGCTCATTGATCATCAGCGCAGTACAGTAAGTCTGTTATAATGCCAGGACTATTTTGCTTATTGTTAGCGGAGTGTGTGCATAAATGAGGCCGGTCTGACTTTCAAATCCACCTTGTTTGGGTCGCCGGACTCTAAAAGTCATCGGCAGATTGGGGAGGCGTTTCATCTTTAGCAGTCGGTACATTACCGCAGGCATTTTCATGCTGAGGATAGGTCACTGGCCGAAAACCTCTTCCAGCCTTTCAGAGTAACCCAGCTTGGCAGCTGACTCCACTCACCGGTTTGTACTCGACAGCCTCATAGAGGTTTTATGCCCTTCTCTGTCTCTCCTTTTTTCTGCCTGCTAAGCCGTTCCATTGTAAATCAAGGCTTGCTTTCTGCGAGCTGAAAGCCAATCAGCTGTGGCGCATTTTCTAGAACTGACTCGCATAAGCACGTCTCAATAAAACAGAGAGGAATATGAAACGTCCTATTTGTTTAGATAACTACTTTGTCCGGTTTGTTGTATGCGGAGAATAAAGGCGCCGGTGTCCTCTCAGTCTATTATCTCAAGGCCACTAATAAAAAAGGCTGAAACAGTTCAAGATACCCAATAAATTCCACCGGCGAGAAAATGAAGTCTTCACCTCTGCTCCGTCGCTATCGTACTTGTTGCATGTTCTTCAGCAAAGAGAATTAATAAACGAGTTTGGCATCCAGCCAAGATGTCTTCTTCACACACATTATAATTTAATGTGCAATGAATTCATAATTAACAAAAAGTGCACGTGAAGAGCTTTTGGCGTGTGGAGCGGCCTGCGTTTCAGCATTGTTGCATCACCCTACTGAAAAATCCAGCTAAAACCAGCATAAGCTGGTAGCTGGTTTTAGCTAGTTTTAGCTGGTTTAAGGTGGTTGATGCTGGTCCTCCCAGCCTGACAAAGCTGGTCATGCTGGTGGGCCAGCTGGTATTCCAGCATGACCAGCTGAGTCCAGCTAGACCAGCTTAAAATGTGACCAAAACACACCTAGACCAGCTTGCTACACCAGCAAAACCAGCTTCCTACACCAGCAAAACCAGCTAAAACCAAGCTGGGGACCAGCTAAAACCAGCTCACCAGCTTATGCTGGTCTTAGCTGGATTTTTCAGTAGGGCAGTGAAACAGGTGTATTTGAAAAGCGAAACATGTTTGATTTATGTCTTCCGGTATGAGGTACACACGCTCATCATCTTTCTTCTATATCAATAATCCTTTTTTGACCTTTTCAGTCAATCTCTCTTGTGTGTAACCTTATTAGCAACCGTCACAGACCTTTATTTGAGGGAACGTGCTAAAGAGGGGGAACTAATAAGATCTCCGAGCTGACAGTTCGCCAGCAATCAAGCGTAATGGAACAAGCTCGCGAATCGATAGAGCTTGCAGTGATCGCAGACTGACAAAGGTTGTTTAGTACTAGCTTCGTGCTAATTGAAATCAATGGGTAATCTGATGACAGTTCTTCGCCACGATCCCACGGAGGATTCGAACGTTAGGTGAAGATTATCGAATTGGGCGCGCAAACCGATTGGCTATATCTCTTTTTTGCTGATTCACAATTCGGGGAGCTGATCTGTTTGATGGGTGTTAAATAACTTGGGTCGATAGGAGAAGTGATGCAGGGATTTCTGTATAGAGGCGATGGTTTATCGATATACTGTTAAACACCACAGCTATCTAAAAACAATGACTTCGGTCATGAAGAACCTAGAGTTTTGTTGTTTATGGCTGTGAGTTCAGCTCGTCCATCTGAATGTGGATTTATTCGGTTTTCCAAACCGATCATGAGCCCCATTCACTCCCATAGTATTCTTTTATCCTACTACAGAAGTATGGGGCTCACAATCTGTTTGGTTACAAACATTCCTCAAAATATCTTTCTTTGTAGTCATCAGAACAAAGAAATTTATACAGGTTTGTAACATATGAGTGAGAAAATGATGACAGAATTTTCATTTATGGGTTATCTTTTTAAGCAGGTGACAATGCGTTGAGGAAACACCACCTGGCACTAAATATATTGTGTGTTACAAAAACTGCCAAACAGTAGTGCAAGGCTTCGAATACTTTAGCATGTGTCAATGGCTTGTCTTGCTCCAGGGCCATGCCTCCCCTCGATAACAAAGGGTTGAGAGCAGTCAAATTCATCCCTCAGCAGGACATGAGGTCTCGGTCACACCTCCTCCTCCAAATACTGAATTATGTTTGTTTTCCGACCTTTAGACAGAATTTTCACAATATAAATATGCACTCAGAAACAGAATAAATAAATGATACTGACAGATTGCAAATCTTAAATTGCTTGCTTTGCCTCTTGGTAGGAAGGCCGAATCATCTTGCTGGCCATTTTGTAAGGGTTTTTATCTCCTTGAATGTCTTTACATTTAAAGGAAAGAATATTGAATTCATCTCAAAGCAAAAACTTCTGGCACACTGAATAAAAACTCTAAATTACTCTGAAGGGGATCGCACACCGGCCGCGCAGCTCAGCGTCGCGTCGCGCCTAGGAGAACTCGAAGGTATTGTAAACCGGAAGTGCACATTAAATAGCGCGAGCTTCGTCAGATAGCGTCTACTTCAAAATGTAAAATATACGTTAGCAGCCAATGTTAATCATTAATGTGTCACGAACTGGTACGAGAGTGAGGAAGTGAGGACGCAAGTGCAGAGTTCTGGTAGAATAAATAACATTTAATAAATAAACCAAACGAGAAACACAACACGAGGAGTAAAAACAACAGGCAAGTAAGTAACATAGGAACATCAAACGTGGAACAAGAACAGACATGAGAGTAACGACGATGATCCGGCAATGAGTGTGACACAAACACTGGTATAAATACACAAAGACTAATGACACACAGGTGGAATGAATGATGTGATAATTAACAAGTGTCCAGGTGATGACAATATAGAACAGACACAAAACATGACACGGATCACCGTGACATTACCCCTCCCTCTACGAGTGGCTACCAGACACTCACATAAACACAAAACAAAAACAAAGTCTGGTAGCGAGAGTCCAAGGGAGGGGTGGAGGGCTTGGGGACCCTGGCGAAGCCGGCAGCCGCCGGGATGAGACCAACAGGACGGTTGGCCGGACTGCGCCAGGAGAACCGGAGCGATCGCTCCGAGAACCGAGACAGACGAATTACCCCCCTCCTGGGAATCGTCGACGATCAGATGCCCCCGAAAATCATCTCCCATCCCCTCGCGGAAACGGAGACCCTCGCTCGGTAGCCACCCCGGGGAAATGATCGGGCGTGGTCCGTTCCGGATCCCCCTGCGAGCAGGATGGTGGTCCTCCGAGGGACCGTCGACGACGACTCAACAGTTGGGGGACCGCCTGGGCCGATCCTCCTCCCGCAGGAGCGAGCGATCGCTCACGGTGGTCCCCAAGAGACATCAGGGCTGATGGGGAATGAACCCCGATGTCACTACTCCCCCTCGACGAAACTCCTGGGGGAGCCGCCCTCCGTGAACCTGCTGCGGTCAATATGGCCGGATTATTGTCATTGCTACCCCGTCTGTTCCCTGTCTTGGATGTTCCTGTGTTCACCGTATTCACCATCTTATCCCTCGTGTTTTATTATTAAATGTTATTTATTTTTGAACTTTGCATTTGCGTCCTGTCTCTCCTTCCATGTCGTGACATAATGATATGGGACAAATATGATGTTATTTAATGTTAAACTATGTGAGTGGAGCTGTGTGGCGCGACAGGGATTTGAGCAACTTCCTGAGTCACAGTTGGGTGGCGCCGGTGTGCGTATACGCATAGAAAACAATGTGTTCGATTTTTTTTAGAACGGCGCGGCACTGCGCGGCGCTGAGCTGCGCGGCCGGTGTTCGATCCCCTTGACAGTAGATGGCGCTCAAGAGCAGAAATTTAACCGTTACCAGGTTACCCTTGTAAACAGTATAGCTGTACACCCATAAAGGCGCTCTAAGTGAATCTGTGTGACGTCACTTTTTGTTGATGTTTGAACTGTTTTCAAATAAACGGAGCGTAGCTAACTCCTCCACCTCCCTTCCGTGCTTTCATGAACTCGCCGAACCCCCACCCCCAAATCCTTTTCGTCGTTTATTAGCTGGAACTCTTTGTTATGGTTTCTGTCACTTTGTATTTATTGCAGTTTGTGGAGCCTAGGCTGTCTACAGAGATCGTGTTTTTTTACAGTTTGATCAGCGGTCAGGTATCAAGCAGATAGTGAGGAGATGTTTGCTGTTTGTAACAAAAAATGTTTTATGCTCTAAAACGTGTGAATTCGCTTAGAGCACCTTTAAAGATCACGTTCTTTCTGATACCTTTTTTTAAACCTTAGTTAGTGTGTAATGTTGCTATAGTAGCATAAATAATACCTGTAAAATGCTAAATCTCTAAGTTCACTGCCAGGCGATATATTTTCTTTAACAGAATTCGCCTTTCAAAGCGTACAGGGAACGGCCGGTTTGGACTACAGCCCTCTACTTCCTGCTTTAATGACGTTAAAAACGTTAACGTTTTTGACTAAACTCCGCTCACAGGAACACATCAGTCACCAGCTAAGCTAACGCCGAGCTAAGCTGCTATCAAATCACAACACACTAAACAAACTACACAATCAGAACTCGATACGTAGACATCAGCCTGTTTTGAGGACAGTGAAAACAGTGGTATACGGATAAGTAAATTGTGTGAAAAATACCATGTTTTTTTTACACGTGAAACATAAACACATATATATTGCGCACTGTAAACACAATCAAAGCTTCAAAAACACAGAAAGAATGAACAGCACTTTATCAGGCATTATTCTGAGATAAGTCAACAATAAAGTGCCATCGGGTCTTTTCTTAAGACAGTTCCATTCAGAAACACATTTATATAACAGCTCTGTGTTTATAACACAGACCTAAAAAACAAAACTGGGCAAAAAACAGCCGGTTGCCCACGTTAAAAATGGTTTTACTACACTTAAAACCAAAAACCATTGTTTCCACAAAATCGATAGTTTTGCTACAGAAACCATGGTTAAACCAATATGGCAATCAATACGCCATGACACTAACGTTATACTACCACAAAGACATGATTCATTTTCGTAAGGGACCATGCTGGTGCTGTATCCTCCGGTAGCATTTGATGGCTACACTCTTAAAAAAAAGGGGGGTGAGCCTAGCCCGCTGGGTTGTATTTGAAATCATGCTGGGTTGTTTTAACCTATTGTTGGGTCAAATGTAAACATTTTCTGGGTTATTTCCAACCCAGCTGCTGGGCTCGTCCCTTTATATGTCGTATATATCAAGGTTGTCTCATTTCAGGAAAAAAAATACAGTTACATTTATTCCTCATGATTCATAATCACTATAAATAGAGATGCACTAATATATATATATATATCAGCCAATAATCGGTATCAGTATTGAACGATAAAAGCCATTTTAACACTATTGGATATCAGCCAATATATCCTGTCAATCAAAAGAGAACAGAAAAATACTATCAGCATCTACATTGGTATCAGCCGATATCAAGAATCGGAATCAAAGTTCTCTAGGTGTTGAATCAATAAAATGTTAAAGCTCCCATAACACACGCTGTTTCTGATCTTAATCTGGAGTACCTATAGAATAGTAATACATCCTTTTTATCTCTGAAGAGATAAGAGATTTATAAAAAAAAGATTAGCTTTACAGATTCTTACAATAAAGTATGAAGGAGTTACTACCACGGGAGGAGTGAGTACGAGTCATGCAACACTATACAACACTGTTTAACTTATGATTCACTACATGTTCGTGTCATTTATATAATATGCACGCGCTTATTTCCAACAAAAGACAGAAGTCTTACTTACCGCATGCAACTCCTGACCCGGTTGGGACTTTTCAATGAAATCCAGCGCATCAAACATGCAAATCTCCGCTGCTACCCCGGATAATAAACTATATCCATTGTTTCCATAAGGCTGACTTTCATCTCCTTACATCCAAAAACACACTTCATTCGCGCCATTGTTGAGTTTTGAAATTAAACAAAGCTGTGTCGCGTGATGTGATGTTTGTAAGTTCTAGCGTCTCCAGCTGATTGACGGGTGGGCGGGGTTTTCCTGGGAAAAGGGCCAATAAAAAGAAGTGATACGTATAGAAACCTTTGAAACGTCAGCTGGACCTGTAATCGATAAAAACTTTCTGAAACTTGTACGAACCCTGGCGAAGTGCATTCGGCACAGAAATACTCTGTAACACGCCCAACTGCTTTTTTGACACTTTGCCTACGTTTAGCATGAGGAAACAACTCTATGGGCTCTATCTTACACCCGGCGCAATGCGCGACGCAACTGTCTTTTGCTAGTTTCCACCCTGCGCAATTATAATTTTCACGTTTAGCGCCCCGTTGTTTAAATAGCAAATGCATTTGCGCCCCATTTTTCGCCCATGGGCGTTCTGGTCTGAAAACGAGGTGTGTTCAGGCGCGTTGCTATTTTGAGGCAACTAAAATAGACCACGCCATTGACCAAGAAAAACCTGGTCTAAAGTCTAAAGTCAATGGCGCAATATGTTTTTTGTTATTTAAAGAGTGCATTAGTAATATGCGCCTATAAACGGGAAGACAACGCGGGTTTGCTTATCACATACATAAATGCGCAGCAGCACAAAAACGCTTTTAAATATGAAAGATTAAAGGATTGAATGTAAAAGATTATTATTGAGTCTCTTGGACATAAATGATGACTAATTATGAGACATTAGAAGGCGCAAAGAGCTGCTTTCACCTGTAGCCTGATAAGTAAATAAAATAAATGCTTTGCTTTAAACAAATACATCTGTTTTAAATGTTTTTTTTTTTTTTAATGCTACCTCACAGATTTATTGTATATGATGACTCTGTACCTGCGGATATGGTGAGATGAGTAACATTTTTAAGTAATGCTTAAAAAACGCATGGCGCTGTCCGAGTGCTGAAACGTGCGGAGAGCTGTTTGTAAATTTGTAAATTTCCTGTTTGTTACAAATAAAGTATTTTAAGAGTACAAACCATTTCTTACATACTTGTAAATCATTTTTTGATGATATTGGATAGCCATACATTTAAAGCAATTAAAAGCCTGCTTTTTTACTTCCACAACTAAAAGAAAACGGGTTTTAAAGGTTTTAATAAAAAATAATTTCAATACAAGTGAAAACAACACAATTATTTAACATTAATCTTAAAGTGGGGATCTTCTTCCTCCGCTTAGTTTTTTAGTTTACAGAGTCCGGGATAGGGATTAGACATAGCGCCAGCGCAACTGGCTTTTAAATGGGATGAGAGCTGAGACTCTCATTGGTTTATTGCACATTACGCTTAAAATACTCCAATTAATCATTAAAAAAATAGGACTAACCTTTTTCGACCATGCACATTTAGATGTTGCGCTGTGCGGTTTAGACAATGCGCTTAGATCGTTAAAATAGGGCCCTATAACTGTGTTAATAAGTCAGAATGCATGAAATACCATTGAACCACCCCTTTAACCACTGGCTCTAGGTGCCATCACTCCTGACGTCAGTTCTATTGAAACTTTAAAGATTTGTTGAATGGAAAATAAATGACAAAAACAAGGTCAAGTGTTGCATTACTCATACTGTGAAAGCAGATTCGCTTGCAGAGCACTGTGTGCGGCTCTCTAAACTCAAAGAGTCTATTGGGAAAAGTGTCTCCAGTCAAAGGGTCTATTAGTGAGATTATCTGGAGTGCAGTGTTTGATTTAATTAATCTGTTGAGAGAAATATCCATGTAGATTTACTTACATTTGCTTTTCGAATGTTACTCTGTGCTACGCATACCTAATTATACTCATAAGCCTTTTATGTCGCTTGCATCTTGAACTTTTCTTTGATCGGCGTTTTGTTTGTTTGAACATGGGCCGCACGTACAAACGAAGGCTGTACATTTCTCGGCCTCGACGGTGGCCGATCAAATCAAAAGCTGACTGTCAGCGGTTTGTTGAGTTTCGTGAGAGTGACATTCGGTCTTGTAAAAAGCTCCTTGAAATGCAAATCAGGGTGATTTGGAAAAAGAAACAGAACTATTTTATCAAAGCAGAAAGCAAAGACTGCTTCTGCCATTCGGCTCATTTGGAATCCGAGTGGCACGGTTGTATTTGTCCGGTTCGTTGATACATGCGTGTGCACACTTCCTTTATCCCCCGGCTTAAGTCTTCAATTGGCATAGACAAGGACACGGTGACAATTTAAGCGGGATCTCCGTCCACACGCCACGTACATTCGCTCTGACCTATTCAAGCTCCACATCTGCAGGCTTTGAGACCCAGACACAATTAATCAAACTGTGATTGAATGGCACTGATTAAAAAAGTGTGTTTTTGTGGAATTAAATACTTTTTAAAAAAATTAAAGAAAACAACTACTGCTTTTTAAAATGATGATGATGATGGAGAACGTTGCTGTAAAACCCAATTGATTAACCTTCTTTGAAATGAAGTATGCAAATTGATTGTTTTAAAAAAAGAAGTGAAAGAATAAAGGTATGCTGTACTAATAAAGAAAACTTAAATATAGTACACTTACATGAGAGTTTAATTAACTAAAAAAAAAAACGTACCTGATAATTGAATTTAGTTGACTATACAGTACACATCTTGTTGCTTGGAATTAGTTCAATTATATATTAAAATAGCAAGTTTATCACACTTTAAAGTTTTATGCTGTTGATGATTAAAATTGCTTTATACTCCAAACTTTAACCATCAATCATTAAAAACTTGATAAAAAATTGCTTTATTCTTTATGCCGTAATAAATGCTGGGTACAATAATAGTACAAAACTCATCCCAAACTTCCAGCATGTCATGGATGTAAATTTCATTTGACAATAGGAGGGGACAATTTCTCAAGAGGGGGTAACACGGTCTCACACCCATGGCGTCAATATTTGACGACACTTGACCATGCGTCAACATGTTGACGCGAAGGGCATACCTTTCGCGTCATTTTTTGACGAACTGGGGACTTCAATACTATTAGGTACGCGAAATTAAACAGTTGTCGCCTGGCATTGGGGTTAGGGAAAGGTTTGGGTAGGGATGTCATTATGTAAATCTAACCCTAAACCGACGCGAAAATGGTAGAAAATGGTAAGAAAATAGGAAAGAGAATGCAACGGACTTAGTGGTGTTGAAGTCCCCAGTTCGTCAAAAAATTACGCGAAAGGTATACCCTTCGCGTCAACATATTGACGCATGGTCAAGTGTCGTCAAATATTGACGCCATGGGGTGAGACTGGGTTGGAGGGGGACACAAATAATACAGACAGAATTGTACTTGTAAGGATTAGGGGTGCACCGAAATTTCGGTCGCCGAAAATTTAGGCCGAAAATGGAATTATCGGTTTTGGGCCGAAATAAAAAATCCAGCCGAAAATGTAAACCGAAAATGAATGTCAACCGCGCCCCCTCCCATCTGTGCGCTAGCGCTTGGGTTTCACTCCCGGTGATCAGTCGTCACCCACCCCTCCCCTTCGTGCTCAAGCAGGTTTCACTCAGGGTCGAGCCGTTTGCACGCGTCTGCAAAGATTAAGCATGTCTTGATGTGTAAACTTTAGAGAGAGTCGCGCTAATGTGTCTCATACTGTAATCCATTAACATACATTTGGCGAATAAAGCAATGAAACACAACGTAACATTTTTATGTGGAGCGACTGTTGCGCTGTTTGAGATTCACCCTCCTTCTCTGTGTGTGCGCGCGCGTTTAAGTGCCCTCGGTAGTGCACATACTAGAGAGACGCGTTTAAAAAAAAAACAAGCAAACATAAAATCTCTCTGTTATTGATAGGGCACATATAAACAAAATTATCTCCACAGTATTCTTTTTCTAATAAAAAATGTGTTTATGTCTTAAGTGTATGTATAGATTACAGTCAGATTAACCTACTTAAGTCTGTGTCATTAATGTTAATCAAACAACCCATGACAAAGAGACAAATAGCTCTAAAAATAATAATATATTTAATTTATAGACAGTGTTATGATTCATTTAATTTGATTTCTGTTATGCTAATTTCAGACCTTATTAATGTACAACTTTGTTCTTTTTTATAAATGTTTGCAATTTCTTTATTGTTTATTAGATTTTTCTCACCCGCTTTTTGCTGATCGGAAAAATAATCTGATCTGTGCCTCAAAAACTGTAATGTGATCCGAGTTTTTTGATCCGTCACACACCCCTAGTAAAGTTAGTACACAGTGACAGCCATAAATGCAATTGTACTAATAATTGGCATAATAATTTCTTTCTGTGTTTCGGTTTCGGTTTTTCGGCCTTGGTTTGCTTTTTTTCGGTTTTCGGTTTCGGCCAAGAATTTTCATTTCGGTGCATCACTAGTAAGGATAAGTGCACACGGATGAAAGCCTAATGTATTGCAGTGTTTTTAAAGCTGTTTACAATCAAGCAACCAATTAAACTTAAACTTTAAACGTAATGACTGTTATATAGCATTAGCTTATATAGGGGATTCGTGGAAAGATAGGCTACATCAATTTTTGTCTATATGCATCATCTCTATTAAAGAGAAAATAATCAGTTCATCCGATTTTTAAAGTGAATAAAATTGCCTTCACAGTCTACTAACTGGAGTTTCAAGAAAAATGTTATTTCTTGTCAAATTTATGTGTCCTATGCCCTATTCTCTTGGAAGATCAAAACTCTTGACCAATAAGAGGAAATTGCACAATTGTCTCTCATAGTGATAATGTCCCTACTGAAAAATCCAGCCAAGACCAGCATAAGCTGGTGAGCTGGTTTAATCTGGTCTCCAGCTTGGTTTTAGCTGGTTTTGCTGGTGTAGCAAGCTGGTCTAATGTTTTGGTCACTTTTTAAGCTGGTCTAGGTGGACTTAGCTGGTCACCTTATACCAGCTAAAACCAGCTACCAGCTTATGCTGGTCTTAGCTGGATGTTTCAGTAGGGGTGGCCGATTAAAATAGACTTGGAGTACAGAGTAATGAAAAACATAATTTTTCTATCCAGAGCGACTTTGTGGTGTCCCCTTTTCAGGGTGCCCTTTGGAGGGGATAATATCCTGTTTTGATGCACCCTGTGGACCAAACCGCTGTAGGGGAAGGCAGGGCCGGCGTCATGGAGGGGCATTCGCGGGCAGTGCCCGCCCAAACAGGTTGTTGTGCCCCCCCTACAAAGTTTTTTATTACTTTAATATATATCAAGAATAATTAAAACTAGATATTAAAGTTTGAGGACAAACTTTATGTTGGCTTGAAAAAGTGTAGCCGGAACGTTTAAAACGGTTTGACAGAAGTTTAGTTTAGTAGGCTATCCGGCTGTTAGTATGTTTAAGTATGATGTTAGCATGATTAGCATGAAGCTAGCATGATGTTAGCATGATTAGCATGATGTTAGCATGATTAGCACAAAGCTAGCATGAAGCTAACATGATTAGCATGAAGCTAACATTTATTCTGTTGCTAGGGTACTAAGTTTGGTTGCTAAGGAGAAAATTGGTATCCCATAATGATCACCCTTCAAGCCACAAGTAAAACGGTCCCACCCCTTGTCTCTATGATGTTCTAAAGCAGAGATAATAGGCTTTGTTTATTCCGTTGCTAGGGTACTAAGTTTGGTTGCTAAGGAGAAAATTGGCATCCCATAATGATCACCCTTCAAGCCACAAGTAAAACGGTCCAACCCCCGTGTCTCTATGATGTTCTGAAGCAGAGATATAAGGCTTTGTTTATTCCGTTGCTAGGGTACTAAGTTTGGTTGCTAAGGAGAAAATTGGCATCCCATAATGATCACCCTTCAAGCCACAAGTAAAACGGTCCAACCCCCGTGTCTCTAAGATGTTCTGAAGCGGAGATATAAGGCTTTGTTTATTCCGTTGCTAGGGTACTAAGTTTGGTTGCTAGGCAGAAAATTGGTATCCCATAATGATTAACCTTCAAGCCACAAGTAAAACGGTCCAACCCCCGTGTCTCTATGATGTTCTGAAGCAGAGATATAAGGCTTTGTTTATTCCGTTGCTAGGGTACTAAGTTTGGTTGCTAGGGAGAAAATTGGCATCCCATAATGATTAACCTTCAAGCCACAAGTAAAACGGTCCAACCCCCGTGTCTCTAAGATGTTCTGAAGCAGCGATATAAGGCTTTGTTTATTCCGTTGCTAGGGTACTAAGTTTGGTTGCTAAGGAGAAAATTGGCATCCCATAATGATCACCCTTCAAGCCACAAGTAAAATGGTCCAACCCCCGTGTCTCTCAGATGTTCTGAAGCAGCGATATAAGGCTTTGTTTATTCCGTTGCTCGGGTACTAAGTTTGGTTGCTAGGCAGAAAATTGGCATCCCATAATGATCAACCTTCAAGCCACAAGTAAAACGGTCCAACCCCTGTGTCTCTATGATGTTCTGAAGCAGAGATATAAGGCTTTGTTTATTCCGTTGCTAGGGTACTAAGTTTGGTTGCTAGGGAAAAAATTGGCATCCCATAATGTTCAACGTTCAAGCCACAAGTAAAACGGTCCAACCCCTGTGTCTCTATGATGTTTTGAAGCAGAGATATAAGGCTTTGTTTATTCCGTTGCTAGGGTACTAAGTTTGGTTGCTAAGGAGAAAATTGGCATCCCATAATGATCACCCTTCAAGCCACAAGTAAAATGGTCCAGCCCCCGTGTCTCTATGATGTTCTGAAGCGGAGATATAAGGCTTTGTTTATTCTGTTGCTAGGGTACTAAGTTTGGTTGCTAGGCAGAAAATTGGCATCCCATAATGATCAACCTTCAAGCCACAAGTAAAACGGTCCAACCCCTGTGTCTCTAAGATGTTCTGAAGCAGAGATATAAGGCTTTGTTTATTCCGTTGCTAGGGTACTAAGTTTGGTTGCTAAGGAGAAAATTGGCATCCCATAATGATCACCCTTCAAGCCACAAGTAAAATGGTCCAGCCCCCGTGTCTCTATGATGTTCTGAAGCGGAGATATAAGGCTTTGTTTATTCTGTTGCTAGGGTACTAAGTTTGGTTGCTAGGCAGAAAATTGGCATCCCATAATGATCACCCTTCAAGCCACAAGTAAAACGGTCCAACCCCCGTGTCTCTATGATTTTCTGAAGCAGAGATATAAGGATTTGTTTGTTCTGTTGCTAGGGTGCTCATATTTGGTTGCTAGGGGCGTGGCTTAATAACTCTATAAGAATCCTAAGGGACTGATTGGATGCCTGAGTAAAATGAGCCCACCCCCATGTCTCTATGACAGTGTGATGCAAAGATATCCATCTGGGCATTTTATAATGGCAGTCTATGGGAGATGTTGCTAGGGTACCCAAAATTGTTGCTAGGGGCGTGGCTTAATAGCTTTGTAGAGATACTGGAAGACTGATTGGATGCCTGAGTAAAATGAGCCCACCCCCATGTCTCTACGACACTCCAGAATGAAGATATTCCATTTGGGACGTTTTTATTCCCTTATATGGGCGTGTTTCCTGCCCCATTATAAGTCAATGGGGAAATTTGGGTGCCTCTTACACCCCAGGGGTACAGCTTACACCCCATTGTGATGTATCTTCCTACACAGCCTGCCAGCCTCTTCAACTGTGATAAGCCACAAGTTTCTACAAATTTCTCGTTCGCAGCTATGACCCGTCAAAGTTGATCGTAATGTTAAGTCAATGGAAATTTTGGGGTGTTTGAGCGCCCCGTTTAGGAATTCGGTAGGTCCCATCAGTTAGAAAAGTCATAGCATAAATCTACGTACCAGTCTTAAAAGTTTTGTAAAGTTTTGTGGGTGTAGCTTGAAAGCTCTAGGAGGAGTTACAGTCAGAAAAAGTGGGGATCAGAAGAAGAATAATAACTAGATAGGTACATTTCCTGAAGAAAATGTGAAGTGGTGCTTGCCGTGGCAAAATTCTGGGGGCAATGTATGATTATACTCCGAGACAAAAGTAAAACAATCCAACCCCTGTGTCTCTACGATGTTCTTATGCAGAGATATAAGGCTTTGTTTATTCGGTTGCTAGGGTACCGTATTTGGTTGCTAGGGAGAAAATTGGCATCCACTTGTGATTACAATCCGAGTCACGAGTCAAACGGTCCAACCCCCGTGTCTCTACGATGTTCTGATGTGGAGAAATAAGGCTTTGTTTATTGAAGGTAGCATGATTAGCATGAAGCTAGCATGATGTTAGCATAATTAACGTGATGGTAGTATGATGTTAACATGATTAACATGGAGTTAGCATGATTAGCATGAAGGTAGCATAAAGCTAACATCATTAGCATGAAGCTAGCACAAAGCTAACATAATTAGCATGAAGCTAACATGATGCTAAAATGATTAGCATGAAGCTAGCATGAAGTTAACATGAAGCTAGCATGAAGTTAGCATGATTAGCCTGAAGCTAGCATGAAGCTAGCATGATGAGCATGAAGTTATCATTATGTTAGCATGATTAGCATGAAGCTAGCATGATTAGCATGAAGCTAGCATGATTAGCATGAAGTTAGCATGATGTTAGCATGAAGCTAGCATGATGTTAGCATGAAGCTAGCATGATGTTACCATGATTAGCATGAAGCTACCATGATTAGCATGAAGCTAGCATGATGTTAGCATGATTAGCATGAAGCTAGCATGAAGCTAACATGATTAGCATGAAGTTAGCATGAAGATAGCATGATTAGCATGAAGCTAGCATGATGTTAGCATGAAGTTAGCATGAAGCTAGCATGATTAGAATGAAGCTAGCATGATGTTAGCATGATGTTAGCATGATTAACATGATGTTAGCATGATTAGCACAAACTTAGCATGAAGCTAACATGATTAGCATGAAGCTAGCATGATTAGCATGAAGCTAGCATGATGTTAGCATGATTAGCATGATGATAGCATGATTAGCATGAAGTTAGCATGAAGCTAGCATGAAGTTAGCATGAAGCTAGCATGATTAGCATGAAGTTAGCATGATGTTACCATAATTAGCATGATGATACCATGATTAGCATGAAGCTAGCATGATTAACATGAAGCTAACATGATGTTAGCATGAAGTTAGCATGAAGCTAGCATGATTAGAATGAAGCTAGCATGATGTTAGCATGATGTTAGCATGATTAACATGATGTTAGCATGATTAGCACAAACTTAGCATGAAGCTAACATGATTAGCATGAAGTTAGCATGAAGCTAGCATGATTAGCATGAAGCTAGCATTATGTTAGCATGATTAGCATGATGATAGCATGATTAGCATGAAGTTAGCATGAAGCTAGCATGAAGTTAGCATGAAGCTAGCATGATTAGCATGAAGTTAGCATGATGTTACCATGATTAGCATGATGATACCATGATTAGCATGAAGCTAGCATGATGTTAGCATGATGTTAGCATGATTAGCATGATGCTAGAATGATTAGCATGAAGTTAGCATGATGTTAGCATGATTAGCATGAAGTTAGCATGATGTTAGAATGACTAGCATAAAGATAACATGATGTTAGCATGATTAGCATGAAGCTAGCATGTTGTTAGCATGATTAGCAAGAAGTTAACATGAAGTTAGCATGAAGATAGCATGAAGCTAGCATGATTTAACGTGAAGTTAGCAAGATTTATTATGAAATTAGCATTAAGCTAGCATGAAACTAGCATGAAGCTAGTATGACTTAGCATTAAGCTAGCATGAAGCTAACATGACCCAAAGACCCAACCCCCATGTCTCTATGATGTTCGGATCCAGAGATATAAGGCTTTGTTTATTATGTTGCTAGGGTGCTCATATTTGGTTGTTAGGGGCGTGGTTTGGGAGTGGCCAATAATGTGGCCAGTGATTACACTCCGAGTCACAGTTAAAACGGTCCAACCCCCGTGTCTCTACGATGTTCTGATGCGGAGATATAAGGCTTTGTTTATTGGGTTGCTAGGGTGCTCATATTTGGTTGCTAGGGGCGTGGCTTGGGAGTGGCCAATGATGTGGCCAGTGATTACACTCCGAGTCACAGTTAAAACGGTCCAACCCCCGTGTCTCTACGATGTTCTGATGCCGAGATATAACTGTTTCAATGTTATGTTGCTAGGGTGCTCAAAAGTGGTTGCTAGGGGCGTGGCTTAATGCCTCAATAAGGATCCTGAGAGACTGATTGGACGTCTGGGTAAAATGAGCCCACCCCCAAGTCTCTATGACACTGTGCTGCAAAGATATCCACATGGGCATTTTATAATGGCAGTCTATGGGAGATGTTGCTAGGGTGCCCAAAACGGTTGCTAGGGTAACCTTACACCCCATTGTGGGGGACGTCCTGACAGAGTCTAGCACCCTCTTCAATTTTAGTAACCCACATGTTTCTATGAAATCCTCACTCGGACCTATGACCCGTCAAATTTTTTTCACAATGTTAGTCTATGGGATTTTCGCCCCATTGACTTTCCATTAGGGCACTTTTGGGGACCTCTTACACCCCAGGGGTACAACTTACACCCCAACGTGATGTATGTTCTTACAGAGCCTACCACCCTCTTCAAATGCTGTAACCCACATGTTTCTACAAAATCCTCGAGTGGAGCTATGACCTGCCAAAGTTCGACGCAATGTAAAGTCAATGGGACGTTTTCGGGAGGTTTTTCGCGCCCCTTTCGGAAATCCTGCACCCGATCGCTTATAAAAGTCATAGCACACCTCTCCTCAATAATCCGGTCGATTTGAGCCCTCTTTCATGGCACTATGGCAAACCGTGCGAGACGAGTTACGCGCCGAAAAAGTGTCCAGAAAAAGAAGAATAATAACTAGATAGGTACATTTCCTGAAGAAAATGTGAAGTGGTGCTTGCCGTGGCAAATTTCGGGCGACAGTATATGATTATACTCCAAATCAAAAGTAAAAAGATCCAACTCCCGTGTCTTTACGATGTTCTGATGCGGAGATATAAGGCTTTGTTTATCCGGTTGCTAGGGTACTGTATTTGGTTGCTAGGGGGGAAATGGCATCCACTACTGATTACCCGCCGAGTCACGAGTCAAACTGTCAAACTCCCGTGTCTCTATGATGTTCTGAAGCGGAGATATAAGGCTTTGTTTACTCTGTTGCTAGGGTACTGTATTTGGTTGCTAGGGAAAAAATTGCCATCCACTAATGATTACATGCAGAGTCACAAGTGAAATGGTCCAACCCCTGTGTGCCTACGATGTTCTGATGCGGAGATATTAGGCTTTGTTTACACTGTTGCTAGGGTACTGTATTTGGTTGCTAGGGAAAAAAATTGGCATCCACTAATGATTACATGCCGAGTCACGAGTAAAACGGTCCAACCCCCGTGTCTCTACGATGTTCTGATGCGGAGATATAAGGCTTTGTTTACACTGTTGCTAGGGTACTGTTTTTGGTTGCTAGGGAAAAAAATGGCATCCACTAGTGATTACATGCCGAGTCATGAGTAAAACGGTCCAACCCCGGTGTCTCTATGATGTTCTGATGCGGAGATATAAGGCTTTGTTTACACTGTTGCTAGGGTACTGTATTTGGTTGCTAGGGAAAAAATTGGCATCCACTAGTGATTACATGCCGAGTCACGAGTAAAACGGTCCAACCCCCGTGTCTCTACGATGTTCTGATGCGGAGATATAAGGCTATGTTTATCCGGTTGCTAGGGTACTGTATTTGGTTGCTAGGGAAAAAATTGCCATCCACTAGTGATTACCCTCCAAGTCACGAGTCAAACGGTCCAACCCCCGTGTCTGTACAATGTTCTGATGCAGAGATATAAGGCTTTGTTTACTCTGTTGCTAGGGTACTGTATTTGGTTGCTAGGGAAAAAAATGGCATCCACTAGTGATTACACTCTGAGTCACGAGTCAAACGGTCCAACCCCCGTGTCTCTACGATGTTCTGATGCAGAGATATAAGGCTTTGTTTAATCTGTTGCTAGGGTACTGTATTTGGTTGCTAGGGAAAAAATGGGCATCCCATAATGATTACACGCTGAGTCACGAGTCAAACGGTCCAACCCCCGTGTCTCTACGATGTTCTGATGCGGAGATATATGGCTTTGTTTACTCTGTTGCTAGGGTATTGTATTTGGTTGCTAGGGAAAAAATTGGCATCCCATAATGATTACACTCTGAGTCACGAGTCAAACGGTCCAACCCCCGTGTCTCTACGATGTTCTGATGCGGAGATATAAGGCTTTATTTACTCTGTTGCTAGGGTACTGTATTTGGTTGCTAGGGAAAAAAATGGCATCCCATAATGATTACACTCCGAGTCACGAGTCAAACGGTCCAACCCCCATGTCTCTACGATGTTCTGATGCGGAGATATAAGGCTTTGTTTACTCTGTTGCTAGGGTACTGTATTTGGTTGCTAGGGAAAAAATGGGCATCCCATAATGATTACACTCTGAGTCACGAGTCAAACGGTCCAACCCCCGTGTCTCTACGATGTTCGGATGCTGAGATATAACTGTTTGAATTTTATGTTGCTAGGGTGCTGAAAAGTGGTTGCTAGGGGCGTGGCTTAGTAAGCCTTTAAGGATCCTGAGAAACTGATTGGATGCCTGAGTAAAATGAGCCCACCCCCATGTCTCTATGACACTCTGGTGCAAAGATATCCATCTGGGCATTTTATAATGGCAGTCTATGGGAGATGTTGCTAGGGTGCCCAAAATTGTTGCTAAGGGCGTGGCTTAATAGCTCTGAGATGATCCTGAGAGACTGATTGGATGCCCGAGTGAAATGAGCCCACCCACTTGTCTGTAGGACATTGTAAAGCGAAGATATCCCAGCTGGAACTTTTTTATTTCCTTATATGGGCATGTTTCCTGCCCCATTATAAGTCAATGGGGCACTTTTGGGTGCCTCTTACACCCCAGGGGTACAACTTAAACCCCAATTTAATGTCTGTTCTTACAGAGCCTACCACCCTCTTCAAATGTTGTAACCCACATATTTCTACAAAATCCTCGAGCGGAGCTATGACTCGTCAAAGTTAGGCGCAATGTTAAGTCAATGGGATTTTTTGGGTGATTTTTTGCCCCCCTTTCAGAAATCCTGCACCCGATCCCTTATAAAAGTCATAGCACACCTCTCCTCAATAAACCGGTCGATTTGAGCCATCTTTCATGGGACTCCGGCAAACCGGGCGGGACGAGTTACGTGCCGAAAAAACGTGCAGACATAAGAATAAAATATAATAATAAGAACTAGATAGGTACATTTCCTGAAGAAAATGTGAAGTGGTGCTTGCCGTGGCAAATTTCAGGGAACAATATATGATTATACTCTAAGTCACGAGTCAAACGGTCCAACCCCCGTGTCTCTACGATATTCTGATGCGGAGATAAAAGGCTTTGTTTACTCTGTTGCTAGGGTACTGTATTTGGTTGCTAGGGAAAAAATTGGCATCCCACAATGATTACACTCCGAGTCACGAGTCAAACGGTCCAACCCCGGTGTCTCTACGATGTTCTGATGCGGAGATATAAGGCTTTGTTTACTCTGTTGCTAGGGTACTGTATTTGGTTGCTAGGGGAAAAAATGGCATCCCATAATGATTACACTCTGAGTCACGAGTCAAACGGTCCAACCCCCGTGTCTCTACGATGTTCGGATGCCGAGATATAACTGTTTGAATTTTATGTTGCTAGGCTACTCAAAAGTGGTTGCTAGGGGCGTGGCTTAATATCTATGTAAGGATCCTGAGAGACTGATTGGATGCCTGAGTAAAATGAGCCCACCCCCATGTCTCTATGACACTGTGGTGCAAAGATATCCATCTGGGCATTTTATAATGGCAGTCTATGGGAGATGTTGCTAGGGTGCCCAAAATTGTTGCTAGGGGCGTGGCTTAATAGCTCTAGGATGATCCTGAGACACTGATTGGATGCCCGAGTAAAATGAGCCCACCCACTTATCTCTACGACACTGTAAAGCAAAGATATCCCATCTGGAACTGTTTTATTCCCTTATATGGGCATGTTTCCTGCCCCATTATAAGTCAATGGGAATTTTTGGGTGCCTCTTACACCCCAGGGGTACAGCTTACACCCCAATGTCATGTATGTTCTTACAGAGTTTACCACCCTCTTCAAACAATGTAACCCACATGTTTCTACAAAATCCTCGAGCGGAGCTATGACCCGTCAAAGTTCGGCGCAATGTTAAGTCAATGGGATTTTTTGGGTGGTTTTTCGCCCCCCTTTCGGAAACCCTGCACCCGATCGCTTATAAAAGTCATAGCACACCTCTCCTCAATAATCCGGTCGATTTGAGCCCTCTTTCATGGGACTACGGCAAACCGTGCGGGACGAGTTACGCGCCGAAAAAGTGTCCAGACATAAGAATAATAATTATAACTAGATAGAAAAGTTTGTTGACAAACTTTATGTTGGCTTGACAAAGCCTGGCCTGAACGTTAAAAAACGGTTTGACAGAAGTTTAGTTTAGTAGGCTATCTGGCTGTTAGTATGTTTAAGTATGAAGCTAGCCTGATTTAACATAAAGTTAGCATGATTAGCCTGAAGCTAGCATGAAGCTAACATGATTAGCATGAAGCTAGCATCAAGTTAGCATGATAAGCATGAAGCTAGCATGATGTTAACATGAATTAGCATGAAGCTAGCATGAAGCTAACATGATTAGCATGAAGCTAGCATCAAGTTAGCATGATTAGCATGAAGCTAGCATGATGCTAACATGAAATAGCATGAAGCTAACATGATGCTAACATGAATTAGCATGAAGCTAGCATGAAGCTAACATGATTAGCATGAAGCTAACATGAAGTTAACATGATTAGCATGAAGCTAGCATGATGTTAACATGTATTAGCATGAAGTTA
Organism: Misgurnus anguillicaudatus; assembly: GCF_027580225.2. Lineage (NCBI taxonomy): Eukaryota > Metazoa > Chordata > Actinopteri > Cypriniformes > Cobitidae > Misgurnus > Misgurnus anguillicaudatus. The sequence continues at coordinate 10,157,752 of NC_073339.2, read as the reverse complement.
GCATGATGCTAACATGAATTAGCATGAAGCTAACATGATGCTAACATGAATTAGCATGAAGCTAGCATGATGTTAACATGAATTAGCATGAAGCTAGCATGATGCTAACATGAATTAACATGAAGCTAGCATGATGCTAACATGAATTAGCATGATGCTAACATGAATTAGCATGAAGCTAGCATGATGCTAACATGAATTAGCATGAAGCTAGCATGATGCTAACATGAATTAGCATGAAGCTAGCATGATGCTAACATGAATTAGCATGAAGCTAACATGAAGCTAACATGAATTAGCATGAAGCTAACTTGAAATAGCATGAAGCTAGCATGATGCTAACATGAATTAGCATGAAGCTAGCATGATGCTAACATGAATTAGCATGAAGCTAGCATGATGCTAACATGAATTAGCATGAAGCTAGCATGATGCTAACATGAATTAGCATGAAGCTAGCATGATGCTAACATTAATTAGCATGAAGCTAGCATGATGCTAACATGAATTAGCATGAAGCTAGCATGATAATAACATGAATTAGCATGAAGTTAGCATGATGCTAACATGAATTAGCATGAAGCTAGCATGATGCTAACATGAATTAGCATGAAGCTAACATGAAGGTAACATGAATTAGCATGAAGCTAGCATGATGCTAACATGAATTAGCATGAAGCTAGGACGATGCTAACATGATCTAGCATGAAGTTAGCAAGATTTATTATGAAATTAGCATAAAGCTAGCATGAAGCTAGCATGAAGCTAGTATGACTTAGCTTGAAGCTAGCATGAAGCTAACATGACCAAAAGACCCAACCCCCATGTCTCTATGATGTTCGGATCCAGAGATATATGGCTTTGTTTATAATGTTGCTAGGGTGCTCATATTTGGTTGCTAGGGGCGTGGCTTAATAGCTCAATAAGAATCCTTAGAGACTGATTGGATGCCTGAGTAAAATGAGCCCACCCCCATGTCTCTGTGACACTGTGCTGCAAAGATATTCATCTGGGCATTTTATAATGGCAGTCTATGGGAGATGTTGCTAGGGTGCCCAAAAATGGTTGCTAGGGGCGTGGCTTAATTGCTATGGGATGATCCAGAGAGACTGATTGGATGTCCGAGTAAAATGAGCCCACCCACTTATCTCTACGACACTGTAAAGCAAAGATATCCCATCTGGAACGTTTTTATTCCCTTATATGGGCGTGTTTCCTGCCCCGTTATAAGTCAATGGGGAATTTTGGGGGCCTCTTACACCCCAGGGGTGAAACTTACACCCCAATGTGATGTATGTTCTTACACAGCCTGCCAGCCTCTTCAAATGTGGTAAACCACAAGTTTCTACAAAATTCTCGCTCGCAGCTAGAACCCGTCAAAGTTTGTCCAATGTTAAGTCAATGGGACTTTCGGAATTTTTATTTCCCGTTTTAGGAATTCTGTAAGTCGGATCCCTTCAAAAAGTCATAGCACACTTCTTCAGACCAGTTAGAATGTCCGTGGAAAATTTGGTGGATGTAGCTTGAAAGCTATAGGACGAGTTAGCTGCAGAAATTTAGTCTCAGAAGAAAAATAATAATAACTAGATAGGTACATTTCCTGAAGAAAATGTGAAGTGGTGCTTGCCGTGGCAAAATTCTGGGGGCAATGTATGATTATACTCAGAGTCACGAGTCAAACGGTCCAACCCCCGTGTCTCTACGATGTTCTGTTGTGGAGATATAAGGCTTTGTTTATTGAAGGTAGTATGATTACCATGAAGCTAGCATGATGTTAGCATAATTAACGTGAAGGTAGTATGATGTTAACATGATTAGCATGAAGCTAGCATAAAGCGAACATCATTAGCATGAAGCTAACATGATGTTAATATGATTAGCATGAAGTTAGCATGATGTTAGCATGATTATCAGGAAGTTGGCATGAAGTTAGCATGAAGTTAGCATGAAGTTAGCATGAAGTTAGCATGAAGTTAGCATGAAGTTAGCATGAAGCTAGCATGAAGCTAGCATGAAGCTAGCATGAAGCTAACATGACGCTAACATGATTAGCATGAAGCTAGCATGATAAGCATGAAGCTAGCATGATTAGCATGATGTTAGCATGATTAGCATGAAGTTAGCATGAAGCTAGCATGAAGCTAACATGATTAGCATGAAGCTAGCATGATTAGCATGAAGCTAGCATGAAGCTAACATGATTAGCATGAAGCTAACATGATTAGCATGAAGCTAGCATGAAGCTAGCATGAAGCTAACATGATTAGCATGAAGTTAGCATGAAGCTAGCATTAAGCTAGCATGATTAGCATGAAGCTAACATGATTAGCATGAAGCTAGCATGATTAGCATGAAGCTAGCATGATTAGCATGATGTTAGCATGAAGCTAGCATGAAGCTAGCATGAAGCTAACATGACGCTAACATGATTAGCATGAAGCTAGCATGATAAGCATGAAGCTAGCATGATTAGCATGATGTTAGCATGATTAGCATGAAGTTAGCATGAAGCTAGCATGAAGCTAACATGATTAGCATGAAGCTAGCATGATTAGCATGAAGCTAGCATGAAGCTAACATGATTAGCATGAAGCTAACATGATTAGCATGAAGCTAGCATGAAGCTAGCATGAAGCTAACATGATTAGCATGAAGTTAGCATGAAGCTAGCATTAAGCTAGCATGATTAGCATGAAGCTAGCATGAAGCTAACATGATTAGCATGAAGCTAGCATGATTAGCATGAAGCTAGCATGATTAGCATGATGTTAGCATGATTAGCATTGTGTTAGCATGAAGTTAGCATGAAGCTAGCATGATTAGCATGAAGCTAGCATGAAGCTAGCATGATTAGCATGAAGCTAGCATGAAGCTAGCATGATTAGCATGAAGCTAGCATGAAGCTAGCATGATTAGCATGAAGCTAGCATGATTAGCATGAAGCTAGCATGATTAGCATGAAGCTAGCATGATGTTAGCATGATGTTAGCATGATGTTAGCATGATGTTAGCATGATGTTAGCATGAAGCTAGCATGATTAGCATGAAGCTAGCATGAAGCTAGCATGATTAGCATGAAGCTAGCATGAAGCTAGCATGATTAGCATGAAGCTAGCATGATTAGCATGAAGCTAGCATGATTAGCATGAAGCTAGCATGATGTTAGCATGATGTTAGCATGATTAGCATGAAGCTAGCATGATTAGCATGAAGCTAGCATGAAGCTAACATGAAGTTAGCATGATTAGCATAAAGCTAGCATGAAGCTAACATGATTAGCATGAGGCTAGCATGATTAGCATGAAGCTAGCATGAAGCTAGCATGATTAGCATGAAGCTAGCATGAAGCTAGCATGATTAGCATGAAGCTAGCATGATTAGCATGAAGCTAGCATGATTAGCATGAAGCTAGCATGATGTTAGCATGATGTTAGCATGATGTTAGCATGATTAGCATGAAGCTAGCATGATTAGCATGAAGCTAGCATGAAGCTAACATGAAGTTAGCATGATTAGCATAAAGCTAGCATGAAGCTAACATGATTAGCATGAGGCTAGCATGATTAGCATGATGTTAGCATGATTAGCATGAAGTTAGCATGATGTTAGAATGATTAGCATAAAGATAGCATGATGTTAGCATGATTAGCATGAAGCTAGCATGATGTTAGCATGATTAGCAAGAAGTTAACATGAAGTTAGCATGAAGCTAGCATGATTTAATGTGAAGTTAGCAAGATTTATTATGAAATTAGCATTAAGCTAGCATGAAACTAGCATGAAGCTAGTATGACTTAGCATTAAGCTAGCATGAAGCTAACATGACCCAAAGACCCAACCCCCATGTCTCTATGATGTTCGGATCCAGAGATATAAGGCTTTGTTTATTCGGTTGCTAGGGTGCTCATATTTGGTTGCTAGGGGCGTGGCTTGGGAGTGGCCAATGATGTGACCATTAATTACACTCAGAGTTACGAGTAAAGCGGTCCAACCCCCGTGTCTCTACGATGTTCTGATGTCGAGATATAACTGTTTAAATGTTATGTTGCTAGGGTGCTCAAAAGTGGTTGCTAGGGGCGTGGCTTAATACCTCAATAAGGATCCTGAGAGACTGATTGGATGTCTGGGTAAAATGAGCCCACCCCCAAGTCTCTATGACACTGTGCTGCAAAGATATCCATCCTGGCATTTTATAATGGCAGTCTATGGGAGATGTTGCTAGGGTGCCAAAAATTGTTGCTAGGGGCGTGGCTTAATAGCTCTGGGATGATTCTGAGAGACTGATTGGATGCCCGAGTAAAATGAGCCCACCCACTTATCTCTACGACACTGTAAAGCAAAGATATCCCATCTGGAACGGTTTTATTCCCTTATATGGGCGTGTTTCCTGCCCCATTATAAGTCAATGGGGCACTTTTGGGCACCTCTTACACCCCAGGGGTACAACTTACACCCCATTGTGATCAATGTTCATACAGAGCCTAACACCCTCTTCAAATGTTGTAACCCACATGTTTCTACAAAATTCTCGAGCGGAGCTATGACTCGTCAAAGTTGGGCGCAATGTTAAGTCAATGGGATTTTTCGGGTGGTTTTTCGCCCCCCTTTCGGAAATCCTGCACCCGATCGCTTATAAAAGTCATAGCACACCTCTCCTCAATAAGCCGGTCGATTTGAGCCCTATTTCATGGGTCTACGACAAAGCGTGCGGGACGAGTTACGCGCCGAAAAAAGTGTCCAGAAAAAGAAGAATAATAATAATTATAACTAGATAGGTACATTTCCTGAAGAAAATGTGAGTGGTGCTTGCCGTGGCAAAATTCTGGGGAACATATATGATTATACTCCAAGCCAAAAGTAAAACGATCCAACTCCCATGTCTCTACGATGTTCTGATGCGGAGATATAAGGCTGTGTTTATCCGGTTGCTAGGGTACTGTATTGGTTGCTAGGGAAACAATTGCCATCCACTAGTGATTACCCTCCGAGTCACGAGTCAAACGGTCCAACCCCCATGTCTCTACGATGTTCTGATGCGGAGATATAAGGCTTTGTTTACTCTGTTGCTAGGGTAGTGTATTTGGTTGCTAGGGAAAAAATGGCATCCACTAGTGATTACCCGCAGAGTCACGAGTCAAATGGTCCAACCCCCGTGTCTCTACGATGTTCTGATGCGGAGATATAAGGCTGTGTTTATCCGGTTGCTAGGGTACTGTATTTGGTTGCTAGGGAAAAAATTGCCATCCACTAGTGATTACCCTCTGAGTCATGAGTCAAACGGTCCAACCCCCTTGTCTCTACGATGTTCTGATGCGGAGATATAAGGCTTTGTTTACTCTGTTGCTAGGGAGCTGTATTTGGTTGCTAGGGGAAAAATGGCATCCACTAGTGATTTCCTTCCGAGTCACAAGTCAAACGGTCCAACCCCCGTGTCTCTACGATGTTCTGATGCGGAGATATAAGGCTTTGTTTACTCTGTTGCTAGGGAGCTGTATTTGGTTGCTAGGGAAAAAAATGGCATCCACTAGTGATTACCCTTCGAGTCATGAGTCAAACGGTCCAACCCCCGTGTCTTTACGATGTTCTGATGCGGAGATATAAGGCTTTGTTTACTCTGTTGCTAGGGTACTGTATTTGGTTGCTAGGGAAAAAAATGGCATCCACTAGTGATTACCCTCAGAGTCATGAGTCAAACGGTCCAACCCCCGTGTCTCTACGATGTTCTGATGCGGAGATATAAGGCTTTGTTTACTCTGTTGCTAGGGTACTGTATTTGGTTGCTATGGAAAAAAATGGCATCCACTAGTGATTACCCTCCGAGTCATGAGTCAAACGGTCCAATCCCCTTGTCTCTACGATGTTCTGATGCGGAGATATAAGGCTTTGTTTACTCTGTTGCTAGGGTACTGTATTTGGTTGCTAGGGAAAAAAATGGCATCCACTAGTGATTACCCTCCGAGTCACAAGTCAAACGGTCCAACCCCCGTGTCTCTACGATGTTCTGATGCGGAGATATAAGGCTTTGTTTAGTCGGTTGCTAGGGTGCTCAAATTTGGTTGCTAGGGGCGTGGCTTGGGAGTGGCCAATGATGTGCCCAATTGTTACACGCCAAGTCACAAGTAAAACGGTCCAACCCCTGTGTCTCTACGATGTTCTGATGCTGAGATATAACTGTTTGAATTTTATGTTGCTAGGGTGCTCAAAAGTGGTTGCTAGGGGCGTGGCTTAGTAAGTCTTTAAGGATCCTGAGAGACTGATTGGATGCCTGAGTAAAATGAGCCAACCCCCATGTCTCTATGACACTGTGGTGCAAAGATATCCATCTGGGCATTTTATAATGGCAGTCTATGGGAGATGTTGCTAGGGTGCCCAAAATTGTTGCTAGGGGCGTGGCTTAATAGATCTGAGATGATCCTGAGAGACTGATTGGATGCCCGAGTAAAATGAGCCCACCCCCTTGATTCTACGACACTGTAATTCGAAGATATCCCATCAGGAAAATTCTTATTCCCTTATATGGGCATGTTCCCTGACCCATTATAAGTCAATGGGGCACATTTGGGCGCCTCCTACACCCCAGGGGTACAACTTTCACCCCATTGTGATGTATGTTCTTACAGAGTCTACCACCCTCTTCAAATGTTGTAACCCACAAGTTTCTACCAAATCCTCGAGCTGAGCTATGACCCGTCAAAGTTGGGCGCAATGTTAAGTCAATGGGATTTTTCGGGTGGTTTTTCGCCCCCCTTTCGAAAATCCTGCACCCGATCCCTTATAAAAGTCATAGCACACCTCTCCTCAATAAACCGGTCATTTTGAGCCATCTTTCATGGGTCTATGACAAACCGTGCGGGACGAGTTACGCGCCGAAAAAAGTGTCCAGAATAAGAATAATAAGAATAAGTATGAGCAATAGTAATAGTGATGCCTTGCATAAATGCAAGCACCACTAACTAGATAGGTACATTTCCTGAAGAAAATGTGAAGTGGTGCTTGCCGTGGCAAATTTCGGGGGACAGTATATGATTATACTTCCAGTCACGAGTAAAACGATCCAAACCCCGTGTCTCTATGATGTTCTGATGCGAAGATATAAGGCTTTGTTTATTCGGTTGCTAGGGTACTATATTTGGTTGCTAGGGAAAAAATTGGCATCCCATAGTGATTACACTCTGAGTCACGAGTCAAACGGTCCAACCCCCGTGTCTCTATGATGTTCTGATGCTGAGATATAAGGCTTTGTTTACTCTGTTGCTAGGGTACTGTATTTGGTTGCTAGGGAAAAAATTGGCACCCCATAGTGAATACACACTGAGTCACGAGTCAAACGGTCCAACCCCCGTGTCTCTACGATGTTCTGATGCTGAGATGTAAGGCTTTGTTTACTCTGTTGCTAGGGTACTGTATTTGGTTGCTAGGGAAAAAATTGGCATCCCATAATGATTACACTCTGAGTCACGAGTCAAACGGTCCAACCCCCGTGTCTCTACGATGTTCTGATGCTGAGATATAAGGCTTTGTTTACTCTGTTGCTAGGGTACTGTATTTGGTTGCTAGGGAAAAAATTGGCATCCCATAATGATTACACTCCGAGTCACGGGTCAAACGGTCCAACCCCCGTGTCTCTACGATGTTCTGATGCTGAGATATAAGGCTTTGTTTACTCTGTTGCTAGGGTACTGTATTTGGTTGCTAGGGAAAAAATTGGCATCCCATAATGATTACACTCTGAGTCACGAGTCAAACGGTCCAACCCCCGTGTCTCTACGATGTTCTGATGCTGAGATATTAGGCTTTGTTTACTCTGTTGCTAGGGTACTGTATTTGGTTGCTAGGGAAAAAATTGGCATCCCATAATGATTACACTCCGAGTCACGGGTCAAACGGTCCAACCCCCGTGTCTCTACGATGTTCTGATGCTGAGATATTAGGCTTTGTTTACTCTGTTGCTAGGGTACTGTATTTGGTTGCTAGGGAAAAAATTGGCATCCCATAATGATTACACTCCGAGTCACGAGTCAAACGGTCCAACCCCCGTGTCTCTACGATGTTCTGATGCGGAGATATAACTGTTTGAATTTTATGTTGCTAGGGTGCTCAAAAGTGGTTGCTAGGGGCGTGGCTTAATACCTATGTAAGGATCCCGAGAGACTGATTGGATGCCTGAGTAAAATAAGCCCACCCCCATGTCTCTATGACACTGTGGTGCAAAGATATCCATCTGGGCATTTTATAATGGCAGTCTATGGGAGATGTTGCTAGGGTGCCCAAAATTGTTGCTAGGGGCGTGGCTTAATAGCTCTGAGATGACCCTGAGAGACTGATTGGATGCCCGAGTGAGATGAGCCCACCCACTTATCTCTACGACACTGTAAAGCAAAGATATCCCATCTGGAACTGTTTTATTCCCTTATATGGGCATGTTTCCTGCCTCATTATAAGTCAATGAGAATATTTGGGTGCCTCTTACACCCCAGGGGTACAACTTACACCCCATTGTGATCCATGTTCTTACAGAGTCTACCACCCTCTTCAAATAATGTAACCCACATGTTTCTACAAAATCCTCGCTTGTACCTATGACCAGTCAAAGTTTTTGCAATGTTAAGTCTATGGGATTTTCCCCCATTGACTTTTCATTGGGGCACTTTTGGGCGCCTCTTACACCCCAGGGGTACAAGTTACACCCCAATGTGATGTATGTTCTTACAGAGTCTACCACCCTCTTCAAATGTTGTAACCCACATGTTTCTACAAAATCCTCGAGCGGGGCTATGACTCGTCAAAGTTGGGCGCAATGTTAAGTCAATGGGATTTTTCGGGTGGTTTTTCGCCCCCCTTTCGGAAATCCTGCACCCGATCGCTTATAAAAGTCATAGCACACCTCTCCTCAATAAGCCGGTCGATTTGAGCCCTCTTTCATGGGTCTGCGACAAACCGTGCGGGACGAGTTAGGTGCCGAAAAAACGTGCAGATGTAAGAATAAAATATAATAATATCCCTGAGGAATAGTAATAGTGATGCCTTGCATAAATGCAAGCACCACTAATAATATCCCTGAGGAATAGTAATAGTGATGCCTTGCATAAATGCAAGCACCACTAACTAGATATTAAAGTTTGAGGACAAACTTTATGTTGGCTTGAAAAAGTGTAGCCGGAACGTTTAAAACGGTTTGACAGAAGTTTAGTTTAGTAGGCTATCCGGCTGTTAGTATGTTTAAGTATGATGTTAGCATGATTAGCATGAAGCTAGCATGAAGCTAACATGATTAGCATGAAGCTAACATTTATTCTGTTGCTAGGGTACTAAGTTTGGTTGCTAAGGAGAAAATTGGTATCCCATAATGATCACCCTTCAAGCCACAAGTAAAACGGTCCCACCCCTTGTCTCTATGATGTTCTAAAGCAGAGATAATAGGCTTTGTTTATTCCGTTGCTAGGGTACTAAGTTTGGTTGCTAAGGAGAAAATTGGCATCCCATAATGATCACCCTTCAAGCCACAAGTAAATCGGTCCAACCCCCGTGTCTCTATGATGTTCTGAAGCAGAGATATAAGGCTTTGTTTATTCCGTTGCTAGGGTACTAAGTTTGGTTGCTAAGGAGAAAATTGGCATCCCATAATGATCACCCTTCAAGCCACAAGTAAAACGGTCCAACCCCCGTGTCTCTAAGATGTTCTGAAGCGGAGATATAAGGCTTTGTTTATTCCGTTGCTAGGGTACTAAGTTTGGTTGCTAGGCGGAAAATTGGTATCCCATAATGATCAACCTTCAAGCCACAAGTAAAACGGTCCAACCCCCGTGTCTCTATGATGTTCTGAAGCAGAGATATAAGGCTTTGTTTATTCCGTTGCTAGGGTACTAAGTTTGGTTGCTAGGGAGAAAATTGGCATCCCATAATGATTAACCTTCAAGCCACAAGTAAAACGGTCCAACCCCCGTGTCTCTAAGATGTTCTGAAGCAGCGATATAAGGCTTTGTTTATTCCGTTGCTAGGGTACTAAGTTTGGTTGCTAAGGAGAAAATTGGCATCCCATAATGATCACCCTTCAAGCCACAAGTAAAATGGTCCAACCCCCGTGTCTCTATGATGTTCTGAAGCGGAGATATAAGGCTTTGTTTATTCTGTTGCTAGGGTACTAAGTTTGGTTGCTAGGCAGAAAATTGGCATCCCATAATGATCAACCTTCAAGCCACAAGTAAAACGGTCCAACCCCTGTGTCTCTATGATGTTCTGAAGCAGAGATATAAGGCTTTGTTTATTCCGTTGCTAGGGTACTAAGTTTGGTTGCTAGGGAAAAAATTGGCATCCCATAATGTTCAACGTTCAAGCCACAAGTAAAACAGTCCAACCCCTGTGTCTCTATGATGTTCTGAAGCAGAGATATAAGGCTTTGTTTATTCCGTTGCTAGGGTACTAAGTTTGGTTGCTAAGGAGAAAATTGGCATTCCATAATGATCACCCTTCAAGCCACAAGTAAAATGGTCCAGCCCCCGTGTCTCTATGATGTTCTGAAGCGGAGATATAAGGCTTTGTTTATTCTGTTGCTAGGGTACTAAGTTTGGTTGCTAGGCAGAAAATTGGCATCCCATAATGATCAACCTTCAAGCCACAAGTAAAACGGTCCAACCCCTGTGTCTCTAAGATGTTCTGAAGCAGAGATATAAGGCTTTGTTTATTCCGTTGCTAGGGTACTAAGTTTGGTTGCTAAGGAGAAAATTGGCATCCCATAATGATCACCCTTCAAGCCACAAGTAAAATGGTCCAGCCCCCGTGTCTCTATGATGTTCTGAAGCGGAGATATAAGGCTTTGTTTATTCCGTTGCTAGGGTACTAAGTTTGGTTGCTAAGGAGAAAATTGGCATCCCATAATGATCACCCTTCAAGCCACAAGTAAAACGGTCCAACCCCCGTGTCTCTAAGATGTTCTGAAGCGGAGATATAAGGCTTTGTTTATTCCGTTGCTAGGGTACTAAGTTTGGTTGCTAGGCAGAAAATTGGTATCCCATAATGATCAACCTTCAAGCCACAAGTAAAACGGTCCAACCCCCGTGTCTCTATGATGTTCTGAAGCAGAGATATAAGGCTTTGTTTATTCCGTTGCTAGGGTACTAAGTTTGGTTGCTAGGGAGAAAATTGGCATCCCATAATGATTAACCTTCAAGCCACAAGTAAAACGGTCCAACCCCCGTGTCTCTAAGATGTTCTGAAGCAGCGATATAAGGCTTTGTTTATTCCGTTGCTAGGGTACTAAGTTTGGTTGCTAAGGAGAAAATTGGCATCCCATAATGATCACCCTTCAAGCCACAAGTAAAATGGTCCAACCCCCGTGTCTCTATGATGTTCTGAAGCGGAGATATAAGGCTTTGTTTATTCTGTTGCTAGGGTACTAAGTTTGGTTGCTAGGCAGAAAATTGGCATCCCATAATGATCAACCTTCAAGCCACAAGTAAAACGGTCCAACCCCTGTGTCTCTATGATGTTCTGAAGCAGAGATATAAGGCTTTGTTTATTCCGTTGCTAGGGTACTAAGTTTGGTTGCTAAGGAAAAAATTGGCATCCCATAATGTTCAACGTTCAAGCCACAAGTAAAACGGTCCAACCCCTGTGTCTCTATGATGTTCTGAAGCAGAGATATAAGGCTTTGTTTATTCCGTTGCTAGGGTACTAAGTTTGGTTGCTAAGGAGAAAATTGGCATCCCATAATGATCACCCTTCAAGCCACAAGTAAATCGGTCCAACCCCCGTGTCTCTATGATGTTCTGAAGCAGAGATATAAGGCTTTGTTTATTCCGTTGCTAGGGTACTAAGTTTGGTTGCTAGGCAGAAAATTGGTATCCCATAATGATTAACCTTCAAGCCACAAGTAAAACGGTCCAACCCCCGTGTCTCTATGATGTTCTGAAGCAGAGATATAAGGCTTTGTTTATTCCGTTGCTAGGGTACTAAGTTTGGTTGCTAGGGAGAAAATTGGCATCCCATAATGATTAACCTTCAAGCCACAAGTAAAACGGTCCAACCCCCGTGTCTCTATGATGTTCTGAAGCAGCGATATAAGGCTTTGTTTATTCCGTTGCTAGGGTACTAAGTTTGGTTGCTAAGGAGAAAATTGGCATCCCATAATGATCACCCTTCAAGCCACAAGTAAAATGGTCCAACCCCCGTGTCTCTATGATGTTCTGAAGCGGAGATATAAGGCTTTGTTTATTCTGTTGCTAGGGTACTAAGTTTGGTTGCTAGGCAGAAAATTGGCATCCCATAATGATCAACCTTCAAGCCACAAGTAAAACGGTCCAACCCCTGTGTCTCTATGATGTTCTGAAGCAGAGATATAAGGCTTTGTTTATTCCGTTGCTAGGGTACTAAGTTTGGTTGCTAGGGAAAAAATTGGCATCCCATAATGTTCAACGTTCAAGCCACAAGTAAAACGGTCCAACCCCTGTGTCTCTATGATGTTTTGAAGCAGAGATATAAGGCTTTGTTTATTCCGTTGCTAGGGTACTAAGTTTGGTTGCTAAGGAGAAAATTGGCATCCCATAATGATCACCCTTCAAGCCACAAGTAAAATGGTCCAGCCCCCGTGTCTCTATGATGTTCTGAAGCGGAGATATAAGGCTTTGTTTATTCTGTTGCTAGGGTACTAAGTTTGGTTGCTAGGCAGAAAATTGGCATCCCATAATGATCAACCTTCAAGCCACAAGTAAAACGGTCCAACCCCTGTGTCTCTAAGATGTTCTGAAGCAGAGATATAAGGCTTTGTTTATTCCGTTGCTAGGGTACTAAGTTTGGTTGCTAAGGAGAAAATTGGCATCCCATAATGATCACCCTTCAAGCCACAAGTAAAATGGTCCAGCCCCCGTGTCTCTATGATGTTCTGAAGCGGAGATATAAGGCTTTGTTTATTCTGTTGCTAGGGTACTAAGTTTGGTTGCTAGGCAGAAAATTGGCATCCCATAATGATCACCCTTCAAGCCACAAGTAAAACGGTCCAACCCCCGTGTCTCTATGATTTTCTGAAGCAGAGATATAAGGATTTGTTTGTTCTGTTGCTAGGGTGCTCATATTTGGTTGCTAGGGGCGTGGCTTAATAACTCTATAAGAATCCTAAGGGACTGATTGGATGCCTGAGTAAAATGAGCCCACCCCCATGTCTCTATGACAGTGTGATGCAAAGATATCCATCTGGGCATTTTATAATGGCAGTCTATGGGAGATGTTGCTAGGGTACCCAAAATTGTTGCTAGGGGCGTGGCTTAATAGCTTTGTAGAGATACTGGAAGACTGATTGGATGCCTGAGTAAAATGAGCCCACCCCCATGTCTCTACGACACTCCAGAATGAAGATATTCCATTTGGGACGTTTTTATTCCCTTATATGGGCGTGTTTCCTGCCCCATTATAAGTCAATGGGGAAATTTGGGTGCCTCTTACACCCCAGGGGTACAGCTTACACCCCATTGTGATGTATCTTCCTACACAGCCTGCCAGCCTCTTCAACTGTGATAAGCCACAAGTTTCTACAAATTTCTCGTTCGCAGCTATGACCCGTCAAAGTTGGTCGTAATGTTAAGTCAATGGAAATTTTGGGGTGTTTGAGCGCCCCGTTTAGGAATTCGGTAGGTCCCATCAGTTAGAAAAGTCATAGCATAAATCTACGTACCAGTCTTAAAAGTTTTGTAAAGTTTTGTGGGTGTAGCTTGAAAGCTCTAGGAGGAGTTACAGTCAGAAAAAGTGGGGATCAGAAGAAGAATAATAATAAGATTAAGATGAACTAGATATTAAAGTTTGAGGACAAACTTTATGTTGGCTTGACAAAGCCTGGTCTGAACGTTTAAAACAGTTTGACAGAAGTTTGACAGAAGTTTGGTTCAGTAGGCTGTCTTGTTGTTAGTATGCTTCAGTATGAAGCTTTTTAAAATAAAACTAACATGATTTAGCATAAAGTCAGCATAAAGCTAACATGTTTAAAGACCCAACCCCCATGTCTCTATGATGTTCTGATGCGAAGATATAAGGCTTTGTTTATTTCGTTGCTAGGGTACTAAGTTTGGTTGCTAGGCAGAAAATTGGCATCCCATAATGATTTAACTTCAAGTCACAAGTAAAACGGTCCAACCCCCGTGTCTCTATGATGTTCTGATGCGGAGATATAAGGCTTTGTTCATTCCGTTGCTAGGGTACTAAGTTTGGTTGCTAGGGAGAAAATTGGCATCCCATAATGATCAACCTTCAAACCACAAGTAAAACGGTCCAACCCCCTTGTCTCTAAGATGTTCTGAAGCAGAGATATAAGGCTTTGTTTATTCCGTTGCTAGGGTACTAAGTTTGGTTGCTAGGGAGAAAATTGGCATCCCATAATGATCAACCTTCAAGCCACAAGTAAAACGGTCCAACCCCCGTGTCTCTATGATGTTCTGAAGCGGAGATATAAGGCTTTGTTTATTCCGTTGCTAGGGTACTAAGTTTGGTTGCTAGGGAGAAAATTGGCATCCCATAATGATCAACCTTCAAGCCACAAGTAAAACGGTCCAACCCCCGTGTCTCTATGATGTTCTGAAGCGGAGATATAAGGCTTTGTTTATTCCGTTGCTAGGATACTAAGTTTGATTGCTAGGGAGAAAATTGGCATCCCATAATGATCAACCTTCAAGCCACAAGTAAAACGGTCCAACCCCCGTGTCTCTAAGATGTTCTGAAGCGGAGATATAAGGCTTTGTTTATTCCGTTGCTAGGGTACTAAGTTTGGTTGCTAGGGAGAAAATTGGCATCCCATAATAATCACACTTCAAGCCACAAGTAAAACGGTCCAACCCCCATGTCTCTATGATGTTCTGAAGCGGAGATATAAGGCTTTGTTTATTCCGTTGCTAGGGTACTAAGTTTGGTTGCTAGGGAGAAAATTTGCATCCCATAATGATCACACTTCAAGCCACAAGTAAAACGGTCCAACCCCCGTGTCTCTATGATGTTCTGAAGGGGAGATATAAGGCTTTGTTTATTCCGTTGCTAGGGTACTAAGTTTGGTTGCTAGGGAGAAAATTGGCATCCCATAATGATCAACCTTCAATACACAAGTAAAACGGTCCAACCCCAGTGTCTCTATGATGTTCTGAAGAGGAGATATAAGGCTTTGTTTATTCCGTTGCTAGGGTACTAAGTTTGGTTGCTAGGGAGAAAATTGGCATCCCATAATGATCAACCTTCAAGCCACAAGTAAAACGGTCCAACCCCCGTGTCTCTATGAAGATCTGAAGCGGAGATATAAGGCTTTGTTTATTCTGTTGCTAGGGTACTAAGTTTGGTTGCTAGGGAGAAAATTGGCATCCCATAATGATCAACCTTCAAGCCACAAGTAAAACGGTCCAACCCCCGTGTCTCTATGATGTTCTGAAGGGGAGATATAAGGCTTTGTTTATTCTGTTGCTAGGGTACTAAGTTTGGTTGCTAGGGAGAAAATTGGCATCCCATAATGATCAACCTTCAAGCCACAAGTAAAACGGTCCAACCCCCGTGTCTCTATGATGTTCTGAAGCGGAGATATAAGGCTTTGTTTATTCCGTTGCTAGGGTACTAAGTTTGGTTGCTAATGAGAAAATTGGCATCCCATAATGATCAACCTTCAAGCCACAAGTAAAACGGTCCAACCCCCGTGTCTCTAAGATGTTCTGAAGCGGAGATATAAGGCTTTGTTTATTCCGT
The DNA here is from genome assembly GCF_027580225.2 of Misgurnus anguillicaudatus. Classification (NCBI taxonomy): domain Eukaryota; kingdom Metazoa; phylum Chordata; class Actinopteri; order Cypriniformes; family Cobitidae; genus Misgurnus; species Misgurnus anguillicaudatus. The sequence goes on along the minus strand of NC_073339.2, from coordinate 10,142,050 downwards.
TGCTAGGGTACTAAGTTTGGTTGCTAGGGAGAAAATTGGCATCCCATAATGATCACACTTCAAGCCACAAGTAAAACGGTCCAACCCCCATGTCTCTATGATGTTCTGAAGCGGAGATATAAGGCTTTGTTTATTCCGTTGCTAGGGTACTAAGTTTGGTTGCTAGGGAGAAAATTGGCATCCCATAATGATCCCCCTTCAAGCCACAAGTAAAACGGTCCAACCCCCGTGTCTCTAAGATGTTCTGAAGCGGAGATATAAGGCTTTGTTTATTCCGTTGCTAGGGTACTAAGTTTGGTTGCTAGGGAGAAAATTGGCATCCCATAATGATCCCCCTTCAAGCCACAAGTAAAACGGTCCAACCCCCGTGTCTCTAAGATGTTCTGAAGCGGAGATATAAGGCTTTGTTTATTCCGTTGCTAGGGTACTAAGTTTGGTTGCTAGGGAGAAAATTGGCATCCCATAATGATCACACTTCAAGCCACAAGTAAAACAGCCCAACCCCCGTGTCTCTATGATGTTCTGAAGCGGAGATATAAGGCTTTGTTTATTCCGTTGCTAGGGTACTAAGTTTGGTTGCTAGGGAGAAAATTGGCATCCCATAATGATCACCCTTCAAGCCACAAGTAAAACGGTCCAACCCCCGTGTCTCTATGATGTTCTGAAGCGGAGATATAAGGCTTTGTTTGTTCTGTTGCTAGGGTGCTCATATTTGGTTGCTAGGGGCGTGGCTTAATAACTCTGTAAGAATCCTGAGAGACTGATTGGATGCCTGAGTAAAATGAGCCCACCCCCATGTCTCTATGACAGTGTGATGCAAAGATATCCATCTGGGCATTTTATAATGGCAGTCTATGGGAGATGTTGCTAGGGTGCCCAAAATGGTTGCTAGGGGCGTGGCTTAATAGCTTTGGAGAGATCCTGAAAGACTGATTGGATGCCTGAGTAAAATGAGCCCACCCCCATGTCTCTAGGACACTCTAGAATGAAGATATTCCTTCTGGGACGTTTTTATTCCCTTATATGGGCGTGTTTCCTGCCCCATTATAAGTCAATGGGGAAATTTGGGGGCCTCTTACACCCCAGGGGTACAGCTTACACCCCAATGTGATGTATGTTCTTACAGAGCCTGCCAGCCTCTTCAACTGTGATAAGCCACAAGTTTCTACAAATTTCACGTTCGCAGCTATGACCCGTCAAAGTTGGTCGTAATGTTAAGTCAATGGAATTTTTGGGGTGTTTGAGCGCCCCGTTTAGGAATTCGGTAGGTCCCATCAGTTAGAAAAGTCATAGCATAAATCTACGGACCAGTCTTAAAAGTTTTGTTAAGTTTTGTGGGTGTAGCTTGAAAGCTCTAGGAGGAGTTACAGTCAGAAAAAGTGGGGGAGCATAAGAATAATAACTAGATATTAAAGTTTGAAGACAAACTTTATGTTGGCTTGAAAAAGCGTAGCTTGAACGTTTAAAACGGTTTGACAGAAGTTTAGTTTAGTAGGCTATCTGGCTGTTAGAATGTTTAAGTATGAAGGTAGCATGATTAGCATGAAGTTAGCCTGATGTTAGCATGATTAGCATGAAGCTAACATGATGCTAGCATGATTAACATGAAGCTAGCATGATGCTAGCATGATTAGCATGAAGCTAGCATGATGATAGCATGATTAGCATGAAGCTAGCATGATGCTAGCATGATTAGCATGAAGCTAGCATGATGTTAGCATGATTAGCATGAAGCTAGCATGATGCTAGCATGATTAGCATTAAGCTAACATGATGTTAGCATGATTAGCATGAAGCTAGCATGATGCTAGCATGATTAGCATGAAGCTAACATGATGTTAGCATGATTAGCATGAAGCTAGCATGATGCTAGCATGATTAGCATGAAGCTAACATGATTAACATTGAAACTAACATGATGTTAGCATGATTAGCATGAAGCTAGCATGAGTGTAGCACGATTAGCATGAAGCTAGCATGATGTACGCATGATTAGCATGAAGCTAGCATGATGCTAGCATGATTAGCATGAAGCTAGCATGATGCTAGCATGATTAGCATGAAGCTAGCATGATGCTAGCATGATTAGCATGAAGCTAGCATGATGTTAACATGATTAGCATGAAGCTAGCATGATTAGCATGAAGCTAGCATGATGCTAGCATGATTAGCATGAAGCTAGCATGATGTTAGCATGATTAGCATGAAGCTAACATGATGCTAGCATGATTAGCATGAAGCTAGCATGATGCTAGCATGATTAGCATGATGCTAGCATGATTAGCTTGAAGCTAGCATGATGCTAGCATGATTAGCATAAAGCTAGCATGATGCTAGCATGATTAGCATGAAGCTAGCATGATGCTAGCATGATGCTAGCATGATTAGCATGAAGCTAGCATGATGCTAGCATGATTAGCATGAAGCTAGCACGATGCTAGCATGATTAGCATGAAGCTAGCACGATGCTAGCATGATTAGCATGAAGCTAGCACGATGCTAGCATGATTAGCATGAAGCTAGCACGATGCTAGCATGATTAGCATGAAGCTAGCACGATGCTAGCATGATTAGCATGAAGCTAGCATGATGCTAGCATGATTAGCATGAAGCTAGCATGATGCTAGCATGATTAGCATGAAGCTAGCATGATGCTAACATGATTAGCATGAAGCTAGCATGATGTTAGCATGATTAGCATGAAGCTAGCATGATGCTAGCATGATTAGCATGAAGCTAGCATGATTAGCATGAAGCTAGCATGATGCTAGCATGATTAGCATGAAGCTAGCATGATGCTAGCATGATTAGCATGATGTTAGCATGATTAGCATGAAGCTAGCATGATGCTAGCATGATTAGCATGAAGCTACCATGATGGTAGCATGATTAGCATGAAGCTAGCATGAAGCTAGCATGAAACTAGCATGATTAGCATGAAGCTAGCATGATTAGCATGAAGCTAGCATGATTAGCATGAAGCTAGCATGATTAGCATGAAGCTAGCATGATGCTAGCATGATTAGCATGAAGTAAACATGAGGTTAGCATGATTAGCGTGAAGCTAACATGATTTAACGTGAAGTTAGCATGATTAGCATGATGCTAGCATGATTAGCATGAAGCTAACACAATTTAACGTGAAGCTAACAAGATTTAACATGAAGCTAGCATGATTTAGCATGAAGTTCGCAAGCTATATTATGAAATTAGCATAAAGCTAGCATGAAACTAGCATGAAGCTAGTATGACTTAGCATGGAGCTAGCATGAAGCTAACATGACCCAAAGACCCAACCCCCATGTCTCTATGATGTTCAGATCCAAAGATATAAGGCTTTGTTTATTATGTTGCTAGGGTGCTCATATTTGGTTGCTAGGGGCGTGGCTTAACACCTCAATAAGAATCCTATTAAGACTGATTGGATGCCTGAGTAAAATGAGCCCACCCCTATGTCTCTATGACACTCTGGTCCAAAGATATCCATGTGGGCTTTTTATAATGGTAGTCTATGGGAGATGTTGCTAGGGTACCCAAAATTGTTGCTAGGGGCGTGGCAAAATAGCTTTGGGGCGATCCTAAGAGACTGATTGGATGTCTGAGTAAAATGAGCCCACCCCCATGTCTCTACGACACTCTAAAGTAAAGATATTCCATCTGGGACGCTTTTATTCCCTTATATGGGCATGTTTCCTGCCCCATTATAAGTCAATGGGAAATTTTGGGAACCTCTTACACCCCAGGGGTATAGCTTACACCCCATTGTGAGGTATGTTCTTACACAGCCTGTCAGCCTCCTTAAATGTGGTAAGCCACAAGTTTCTACAAGTTTCTCACTCGCAGCTAGGACCCGTCAAAGTTTGTCTCAATGTTAAGTCAATGGAAATTTTGGGGTGTTCGAGCCCCCCGTTTAGGAATTTGGAAGGTCCCATCAGTTAGAAAAGATATAGCACACTAAGTCAGACCAGTCTGAAGGTCCGTGGAAAATTTGGTGCATGTAGCTTGAAAGCTCTAGGACGAGTTACTGTTCGTAATTTTGGTCTCAGAAAAAGAATAATAATAATAATAAGTTTAAATGCAATAACAGTATGTTGGCTTTTTCAAAGCCAACATAATAATAAGTTTAGATACAACAACAGTATGTTGGCTTTTTCAAGCCAACATAATAACAGTATGTTGGCTTTTTCAAGCCAACATAATAAATTAAACATTGAATGTTTCATGACTTGTAATGTAATCAAATGAGGAAAATATAGTTGATATATGTTTTCTTTAATTAAAATAGACCAGTTTCTCTGATTGGATGTATTGCCGCATCTTAGGCTACCCGTCTTACGTATTTAGCATATTTGTGACTTGATACTAGCAACATGTTTTTTCGCGGCATTTTATGGATTGTGTAAAATATGGATATTAGAACATTTAGAACGAACCAGCACCGCCTGCTTCATCTGACTTCATGCAAACACAGACTGGCTCAAACTCAGAGATTAGAGGTCGAGGTGGAATTTACAAATCTACAGGACACTGTTTTAAGGAAGTTTAATGTTCGTACACGCCGTCTTCAGCTATTTTAAAGGTAAGTTAGCATTGTTTTAAATTACGTAAGCTTAAATGTGAAGTGTGGCTATAGACCGTTAACAGCATTACGACGTGATTATGGTAAAGCGGCTTTTTTAAAGCTAGGACGCGGTGTGCGCTGCGCTATGAAACCCATTAATTTCAATGGCTTGCGCCGCGCGAGGGCGGTTTTTGTTGCGTCGAGCAAAGCGCGAGCGCAGCGGAGCTCAGCTTGCGCTCACGCCGCAGGCAAAGTTATGCCGCGGCGCATAGTTTGTGGTCTTTTGCACTTTACACGGGAAATGAGCTGACAGTCTGTACCAGTTGTATGTGTGCTTGCTGTGTTTAATGTCTTGTTTTTGCAAGTTATTGTTGCTATTGCGTGCCCCTCCGTTGGAAGCCAAGTGCCCCCCTGTTAGTTATGGTCTGGCGCCGGCTCTGGGGGAAGGGTGGGGGCACCCAAATGTTTCTTAACTTGAAAAGCACTTTTGCTCCATTTGCATTTGTATTGTTTGACAACTTACACAATTTTTTAAACTACATATCTTTATATTTTTATAATACGCATGGTTTCATGGTATTTTTAGGGGGGACAAGCCTCATATGGTGGCATGAATGCTTAATATTCTTAAACGATTAGTCAATTTTCTTTTAAAAAGAAATCCAGAAAATTTACTTACTACTGTGTCATTCAAAATGTTGATGTCTTTCTTTGTTTAGTCGAGAAGAAACCATGTTTTCCGAGGAAAACACTCCAGGATCTTTCTCACTCCAATGGACCCCAACACTTAACAGTTTTAATGCAGTTTAAAATTGCAGTTTCAAAGGACTCTAAATGATCTCAAATAGGCATAAGGGTCTTATCTAGCGAAACGATTGTCATTTTTGGCAAGAAAAATAAAAAATATGCACTTTTAAACTACAACTTCTCGTCTTCCTCTGGTCCTGTGACGCGCCAGCGCGACCTCACCTAATACATCATCACGTCAAGAGGTCACGAATGCAAAACTCCGCCCCAGTGTTTACAAGTGTGGAGAAAGAGGACCGTTCCGACGTTGTTGTATGTGGAATGATACTAATTAATGTCTTTGTGTCAGTTTATAGTTTAAAATGGTCCGCAAATGTGCGTTTCAAATGTGTAACACGTGACCTTTCCACGTCATTATGCAATTACGTGAGGTCGCGGAAGTAGAAAAGTTGTGGTTTAAAAGTGCATATCTTTTATTTTTCTTGCCAAAAATGACAATCGTTTCGCTAGATATGACCCTTATTCCTCGTTTGAAATCATTTAGAGTCCTTTATAACTGCAATTTAAAACTGCATTAAAACTGTTAAGTGTTGGGGTCCATTAAAGTCCATTAAAATCAGAAAAATCCTGTAATGTTTTCCTCAAAAAACACAATTTCTTCTCGACTGAACAAAGAAAGACATCAACATTTTGGATGACAAAATTTTGGAGTAAATTATCTGGATTTTTTTTTTTTTAAGAAAATGGACTAATCCTTTAATATTGCTTACATTTTATGTTGTTTTTGTTGTGACTTTTTAAAAGGTTTGTTTTGTGATATTCAGAGTTGACCATATCTGATTGTTATGTTGATCATCACAGTTGTGGAGGTTTTACGATGAGTTGTGATGTCACCAATTTTTAGTTCCATTTATTAATAAAATTAATAATCACAATACTACACCAAGTAAATATAAATACAACTTATAGGCTAAACTATACGGTATTTACAGTATACAGTAACAGGTATGCATTTATCAGCATTTTAAAATGGTTTCTAACATGGTTTGTCCAATTAGAATTCAGAGTTGGAATGATATGTTTTATAAATGCAAACAGAAAACTTTAGCAAAGACGTGATGAGAGGAATATCCCAAGGTATCCTTGGAAAGTTATTGGCCTTGTAAAGACGTCTGTTGGTAAATAATAATGTAAAGCAGGCACGTCTCAACTGAGGTTATAACAGCTGGAGTCTCCAGGACCTCTATATTATCCTCATGTCAGTCATTTATTTAGACGGTTAAAAGAATCTTGGTCGTTCAGAGCTTGACTTTGGATTTTTTGAAGGATGTGTAATTTATGTATAGGTTAAATTTAAGTATTGTACATTTGCTTGGTTATATGATATTAGCATCCAGTAAATCAACATAAAACCTTTTATATTTACATTCATAACTGAATACCTTCAAAATGAAACAATTGCTGACATACAGTAAGAGCATAGCTCAGTTAATTTGAAGCTGGAAATCTCAGTGTGAAATGTGTGATTGCAGAATTTGGTGTGAGACATTGTTAAGATCAGTGTTGTAGTCAAGTCCAAGTCAAGACCAAGACCAGAGATTGAGTTTCGAGTTTGAATCAAGACCGAGTCCACATCCAGCCCTATCTGGACTTCAATCTCTGGTCTTGACTCTGACTTGAGTTGGACCCGACTATAACATTAGTTGAGATCTCTCCTGAAACTCTAGATGGTCTTTCTTTTAGACAAAAATAAAAAGGAAAAGACTCCACTCAAATTTCTCATTAATCACAAGAAATACTTGAGATAATAAAGAGATCAGTATTTATAATTTTTCATCCAATGTGAAATCAGGATGTGTTTGAATTGTTCCAGTTTGAAGCAGACTAAACCTGCGCAGTAACAGATTTGGATTGGCAGGTTCTTGAATGATATCCGGCTGAGATAAGTAGAGGGAGATTGTGAAGCTGTGCAGAATCGAGTTTCAGGAGTCATTAGGTTTTTTATCCACTGGGACGGAGAAACATGCTACAGGTCGTCCACTAGAGACAAAAGAAAATGCCAAAGAGACGCCCACTTTGACTCCTCCATCCTTCAAAAAGACTTTTCTCCTTTCTTACTGAACTGTACTTGCGGAGAAAATTACGATTACCAAACCCCCCATCAGCAACTCATTTCACGAGACTCTCCTGTATGAAAAAGTACCAAAGATTCTGGCTTGGAAAACAGCATGCTTGAAATTGGGTGGCAATTGCACTGCCCTTGGGGTAGACATTTGTTGCAAACAGTCATTTTCCGATGTCGCTTTCCAGCATTCCGGGCAGGATGGGTCTCGTCTGGAACATTTGATGATTTTAAACCTCAGTTCAGGGTTTCTTTTGGTCAGACCTACGATAAAGCTCACCATATAGTCACTCTGGGCAAGAGTTAGACAAACTGTTGTTTTTATTTGCATCTAAAACCATGTGTGTCAGAAAACTACAGATGTATGTTATGCAAATTAGGGATGTAATGGTACACAAAATTCATGTTTTATACAGTATGTTTTTAAGTCACCGTTCAGTTCAATTTCGGGACCATTAGGGGGAGAAAATGCAAATTAAAAAATTACTTGGTAATTATTATTAACATTTGTAAACATCTACATCTATAAACATCAACAGTTACATATTACAAACAGATTAAACACAATTTTAAATAAAACATCTGCTTGGTTTAAATAAAATACATAAAAGAAAAGAAAATAAATCATTTAATGAGAGAATAATGGAAAAAAACAGAAATTGCTAGGGCTGTAACGATATATTAGGTGTCCCATTAAAAATACCTGTCTAAAATCGATTCTGCATCACAAGGCTGCGATTCTGTGTTTCATGGGCAGCTTGTGTGTGTACTATGCCGTTTTGGTCAGTAAAAAGTCCTTATCAATCTAAAATCATTATGAGTAAGAGTCGTTTATAACGTGCAAAAAGCAACACTTGTTAAATAAAATCATTCAAAATATTCTTTATTATCGTGAAAATACCTGAAACAATCTGAAGAACGGTGATATAAATATTCCTATAGACATTTTCTGGAATAGGGTTTGTGGCACAACTGGAGTTTCTGCACGAGAGCGCCCCCTGGCTTTTGGATGTGGCGGCATTTCACCGTAATTCATTCAAATTAATTCCTAATCGTTACAGCCCTAGAAATTGCTACTGTAGACAATACCTCGAAACGCTTGTCACGCCTTTGGGGTTTCCTGATTGGTCCACTGAACTGACATTGATGAGCTGTGCTGCGCATGTTGAAATTCTTTTAACCTGACACGGCATCTTAAAAACGTTGTGTGCGAGGTGCTGCTTAAGACACGAGATTGGCACTTTAAACACGTCCGTCTAATGCGTGTTTACATAGAAAACAATAGAACAATTGCGCAGCGTAATGGAGAAACCTGTTTGCCTTTAGCGGCTATGCTAAACAAACTTGTAGTCCGCCACTTATTATGTTGGTGTGGGAACTCGGATTTGAAGTATCTACCGAAACGGTTCAACGTGAATATGTGTTACACCCCTAATCCATATGTGCTTATGAAAACTTAGATGACCCAACATTATGGGTCAAATAAACGTAAGCTTAATTTAATGCATGACCAGAGGTGGAAAGTAACGAATTACATTTACTCACGTTACTGTAATTGAGTAGTTTTTTGTGTATTTTTACTTGAGTAGTTTTTAAAATCTGTACTTTTACTTTTACTTAAGTATGTTTTATTTAAAGTATTGTACTTCGCTACATTTTAAATCATATCCGTTACTGAGTAAAAAAATATTTTAAAAAGCAAGGTGATAAAGACGCGCAATGGATGTAAATGGGCGGGGCTCGGGGGAACGCGCAAAAAGAACCATGGAGACGGACGAGACAGGCGCGCAAATGCAGACCCGCCTCAGTTCAAATCTTATGAAAGAAACCCCTGGTCATATTTAAGCGACCACTTTCCACTGACGTGAAGCGAGTGTTTCATTTCTATGAAAGGTAGGATTCATGCTCTTAAGTACAAAATTGCACGACGCGTTTTTAATACCATGCGCATTATCTGCCGAGGTCTAGCAGCTTCGCGTCAAGTCAAACACAACTTCAAAACGTCCTCGAGAATGCGCGAGTCATTAGACATTGCAGAGAGAGAGAGAGAGAGAGAGAGAGAGAGAGAGAGAGAGAGAGAGAGAGAGAAGAAGAATAAAGGTCATCAGGTCCCCAGGTCAGGGAAGTAAGAAGATAATAAACGTGTCAAATGTAAATAGACATGGCACTCATCTCATTATATGCTCATTTAAACTAGATATAGTTTAATAAAACAATGTATGTTACCAGCAATACATCAATTACAACCTTACTATAGTGATTGTATTTACAAGCTGCTGACCACCTTCAAAAGTGCATAACTCACATGTAAAATCATTAAACAATTCCATAAATGTTTCTTACTTTAAAAAAGCTTTTTATTTTATTAACTTTTTGTTTTTGCACTTTCATTGTAAAGATGTTCCTACAATTAAACACAACTAGTTTGAGATTTATATTCCCTTGTCGTTTTTGAACTATACTAGAATCCTCCACCTCTTCCCACTGTAAAAAAAAGTAACTTTTACTCTGAGTAAAGTTAAAATGACTTACTTTTTACTTTTACTTGAGTAGATTTTTAGACCAGTAACTTTACTTTTACTTAAGTAAAATATTATTAAAGTAACTTTACTTTTACTTGAGTACAATATTTTATTACTTTTTCCACCTCTGTGCATGACTCACACAGAACTTAAGCAATATGACTTAAAACCACATAGTGTGAGATGTCGGGGTATATTAGTAGAGGTCGTGTTTTAGAGTTGAATGTAATTCATTCATGTCAGATGACACAGAAGCAGCTCATGGATTTGTTGCTAATAGTCTTTGATTCGTCAAAATAACAGTGTTTGGCATTAGCATTCAGGCCCTGTTTACTTTAGAGCATTTGCGTTTAAAAACTGCATTTAAAAAAAATCTTCATCCACACTATACACAACCTAAACGCATGAAACATTACTAATGACCTAACTGGGCATGTGCATAAAAGTGTAAAATAACTTATTACTCTATTAATAGCTTACCTTTGTGCATTTATGCAGCCTAGGGGTGTGCGATATTGACAAAAATTCATACCTGGATCCTTTGCCGGCAACTACAACAGACACTATTTTTGAACCTATAAAAATGTGTTTGGGAACGTCTTTTATTGTTCTAGCTCCCCCATACAACATATTAATATGATTAATAGGTTAATGTTGATGTTTGAAAGGTCTTTATGATTTAAAAAGGAAGCATTTACGTGAACAGTACTAAACAGTAGTATACTTAAAGCAAAAATAAATTTCAGCAAATGTAAACTTCAATCAAACATAATAAGAGGTGAAGTATAGCTTTAGCCGAATGCAGTTCATATTTATGATCTTATAGTCCAATTGAAAATTTTCATACAAACTGACTGTATTCTTTAGAAAAACACCAAATACCTTATCTTCCCTTACCTGTCACTGTTCAGTGTGCAATTAATTAATAAAAATTAATATGACGTTAATTTGTAAAAGTGTGCGAGGTCCGTGCACGTCCTCCTAGCAACACAGAAATATCAAAAAGCGCAATCGGCTAAACGAACATTAAATATTAATATGAAGTTGATTTTATTGTTTTTATTAATTTATATTTACAAAACTTACAACAAAACATCGATTAAAATTAAGAGGCAAATTATATGAAACGAAATTCATTTTAAAGTAGCAAACAAAACTTAAATTAAACTCGAAAATAATGTCTGACTCATTACAATTCTCCCTTCATATTGGCCTTTACAACGCCCTATATGGCATTTAAATTTACAGTCTATCTTTCGTAATAAGCTAACTAAATTTATATTTAAACAAAACATAAACAACATTACAACAATATTCAAACCCAACAATACTCAAACATAAATATAAAACAGACATAATCTATAAGGATACATGTTAAAACAATCTGATATAGCGTTTATAATAGCTGATTGGTAGATGTTTACTATTTTTGGCAAAACCTCTGTTGCAAACCTCCATTTACCTGAATAAAAATAATTTTTATGCTTAATAATTTTTTTTAAATAATGCGCTGTCACGTTAACATCAGCTGTTCATTTACATAAGACTCCATCTATGTTCATTTACACTGCAGCGCAACCCCTGAGTTCTCAAACTAAAACAGGGTCTTCAGCGTTTACGAACGACTCCGTTTATGAGGGTCGAAAACGGTGGCTTAGTGTAAATGAAAGGCGTAAACGTGGCAAAAGTAATGCGTATTTAAAGGTAAACGCATTAATGTAAACATAGTCTCAGTTTGTCCCTGCAGCGCACACTTTCTTTTTTTCCCTAAAGCCCGGGATACATTGCAAGATTTTTGCCATTCTGTAAGATCACCTTATCACACTGTGGGACATTGATTGTTTAAACTTGGGTACGATGATGACACCTATTAAATCGGAGGCTTTGACGACTGCGACACACGTTAGCGCAATGTCACCAGCATGCGCTTTTTGTAAACAAATACCTGTACGCAGGTCGTAGCAGCAAACACACGGTGCATTGATCAGACTGAATTTCTGACACAGTAAGAAAACTATTGAAGGCTATCTTTAGATGCAATACCGGGAAAACTGGCACTTTTATACCTCTCTCACTGTACACAGATGAGGAGCCACGATCAAAGAAATCGCTTTACACAAATATAACATTAAGCAGGTGGCTACCAAAACTAGTGGCTAGCCCAGTCCTTCACACATAGACATGCCATACCAGCATGCAACAATGCGTGCCAGCTTCAAATTTTCTTGTTGCTTTTGTGTGTGGATGTATGTGTACAAAACTGCAAACAGCAGGTTTTAAAGCATCAATAAAGTACGTACACTTCCCCGTGGTACTGCATATGGAGATAAGGCATGTTTATGTTTGCTAAAGCCAGTAAACAAATCATTGAAGTACAGTGATAAAGCTAAATATGCACTCTCTTCAAATTTTATTACAATGTAAAACTGAAGAAGACCTCAACCAGCTGAACTTTACATCTGTTTACATTATGGCCATTATTTTATTTTACTTCATAGGACAAATTCTCAGCCAACTGGCATAGTTATTTTAATGGAAATGTACCATAAATCCAAGTTTAAAGTTTGTTGTAAAAGAAGTCCACAGCAAAACGAAGCTGTAACGCAAGATCACAACCACATTCATCCTTTCTGTCTTGTGCACAGAAATTTTATCAAAGATGTTCGGCCGCTGCTGTCATTGCTTAATTTCATTCTGTTTCAATTTCTCATCTCCTATTCATCGCTGGACAGATAAGACCAGGCAGATAATGGCTGTCCACGATATCAACAGCGACAAACAATGTTTACCCTGATGCGTAATGCATTTATAAACTGCTTATTCGTATTCCTAAAAAATAAATTGTACCTGTTGTTCTGTCTCAAATATGGGAATTCTTCCAATGAATTTATTTAGGATGACACTACATAAAAACAGATCATGTCTGGATGGGTGTTCAAAACAACCTGGTTCAAACGCCCTGGGTGTTTACTATAAGCCTCCAAAGAAAGGTTCACTGTAATGCACTACCGTTCAATAGTTTAGAGTCACTTTACTAATGTTTTTCTTGGTCTTAAAATCTTTTGATCTGCGAGCATTGCTTGAACATTGAAATGCAGCCATCGAATTTAAAGACCACTCCAGTTTTGACTTTAATCATCATTTCTAGATATATTATGATCATTTCAGCCCAACAGTGCCTGTTGAATTTCAACAAACGCAAACCTTGTGACATAAAGTCACCCAACAGCAAATTAAGGTTTATAAAAAAATCCTTTTTGAGTTTTTTCCGAAAATACATATAAAACATTATTTTGTTGTTGAGAAATCAGGAGTTTAGGGGCAATTCACATTTAAAAACAAGTTCGGTATTTCAAATGTATGCGCGCGGTTTGCGTGCTCATAATTGAAGCGACGCGGTGCAACACGCTTGTTTTTTCCAGGCGCATTCGCACCGCATCGAGTTAAAAACATCTCAACTTTTCAGAATGCCGCAAGCACACCGCAGGTCATGTGACGAGAACCAATCAACGGTCGCGTTTTCCGCACGGTTTTATACGCGACATGTGAACCGCCCCTTAATGTGTTCCTGTCATAAGCAAATTAATACCGTCAACTCCAGTAACTGACAAGAGAAGGATGACGTAATCTCCACTGCTTCGCTCCCATTGGTAGTCATTCCCAAAAATAGTAGTAGCCACTCATCAATTGCATAAAGTTAAACTTTTTTTAATTTTCTCGTGTCGCTGGACACGCCCATCCAGTCGCCTACGTTCAATTTCGCTAGTGTCGCTGGAAGTCATCAAGCTTCCATTGAAATGAATGAGACTGTGTTGCTCTGCTATGGGGCGTAAGGAGTACCGTTTCCAGGTCCAAGTCTCTGCTCATTTCAATCTCAACAGCAGTTTATTAGCACTGTTTACTCATTTCATGAATTTAAGTAATCTTTTATAAACTCACAAAGTACACTACATTCTCCAGGCTCACCGCATCCCGGACTTCAATATTTTACCAAACACAAATAATAAGAAACGAAGCGTCTGGTCATGTGGGATTTCAGTATGGAGATTATATCATTATTAGTTCATAATTTGACTACTGCATTTCCTAATTTAATAAGGAATAAGTGCCCCTAAACTTTTGAATGGTAGCGTAGCTTTGTTGGGTTTTTTTTTTTACATTTTTGCATTTTATTTGTTACTTTCATTTTGTTTATATTGTACAGGCTCGTAGTTGTAACAATACCACACTGTTTACTAAATTTTATTTTATTTTGGCGGCAATACAGACACCACAAAATAAATAATGATTGGAGCATAAAGCATCACTCTGAGGTCTACACTCTTAAAAATAAAAATGTGCTGCAAAAGGTTTTTTACAACAATGCCACAGAAGAACTATTTATTGGTCCCACAAAGAACCATTCAGTCAAAGGTTCTTACCTTTTATAACAGTCTAGTGCAGAGTTTCCCAATACAGGTCTTCGAATACCCTCTTTCAGAATGTTTTAGTTTTATATGTCTCCTTATTTAAAACACCTGATTTACATATACAAATATATCAAATGAAACAAACAAACAAACAAACAAACAAAATGGGGAAAAAACGTTTCATCCTACACTGTCAGAAAAAAGGTACAAAGTTGTTCCTTTTTCTGTCGCTGGGGTGGTACCCTAAAAGGTACCTTTTTGTACCTTTATGGTTATAAAACACATTGAAATGTTATAGAATATTATACTGTAAGGACCAATTGTGTACTGTGAGAAACAATTTTGTACCAGTTAAATTTTAGGGGTACAAAGCAGTTAACTCTAAAGGTACAAAATAGATCCTTAAGGAACAGTAATGTACCCCAAAAGGTACAACATTGTATTATGTTTATATACCTGTAAAGGTACAAAACGGTACCTTGGGGTACCACCCCAGCGACAAAAAAGGTACAGTTTTGTAAAAAAAATTCTGACAGTGTATCTATATTTTTTTTCTTTGCTTATAAATGCTTAAATATGGGTATTTTTCTTTAAAAATAAAAATTTCAAAAAGCTGAAATAATTGCGTTTTTGTGAAGAAATGTTGTTAGGAATCAGATTCAGAACAATTATACACAGAGTTTAAAATTAATAAATAACGTTTTGGCTTCAGTTTTTTTTTCATAAATTGGGTAAGTGCTTTTTAGCGGTATTGCAGATTAACATAAAAATTAATCAGGAATTTTTTTTTTTTTTTGCAAATGTTTTCTCTTAATTTACAAGATAACTTGTCAGGAAAGAGATAAATAACCATAACTTGCAAAAATTTTTACCAATTTTCAAACTGTTTGGTTTGTTATAAGCGTCAGAGATGTACTGCATACTTATGATTAATGTTCATGAAACATGTTCAAGCATCCAGATTTATAGCCACGTTAATAACGTTTGTAAAAAAAAACATTTGTAAATCCGTCAAGATTTCAGCGAGATAAGAGTATTTGTGCTTGTGCAGATCACTCACCTTACATCAGATACCACAGAGCCCGCAGGAAAGCTTGCCTGTGACAAGATGGCTGCCGGTGATGACGTTAGAGACATCTAGCCTTCATTTAGGTATATCTATGTGTTAAACATTCTGGAAAGAGGGTGATGAGTTAAATCAGGTGTTTTAAATAAGGACACATCTAAAACTTCCTGGAAGGGGTACTTGAGGACCAGGATTGTGAAGCACTAGTTTAGTAGTCAACCTTGTTGTACTACAATGAACCTTTTGTGAAACAGAAAGGTTCTTGGGATGTTAAAGGTTCTTTATGAAACCATACAGCCAAAAATGTAGCACCTATTTTTTAAAAGTGTAAGCACGTTCAACAACCGCTTTGGGATTTGGGATTTGGAAAAAAGTTGCTTTTCTTAGAACATAATTAATTTATCTGTACATGATGACGCCCAGTGAATGAAATAAAAATGTGGATAGAATTAACATTATAAAGCAGCTGGTAATGTAGAATTATCTAACAATGAAACGCATCTATTCCATTGAGACTATTTGGAAAATCACCTTGAGGCTAAACTGTGTTTTATGTTTGCATGGGTGTGTGTGAAGTTTGTGAAGTGTACAAGACTTCAAACTGAAGTAGAGAAGCTGATGTAATTATTAATTTATCTCTAAGATTTATTTCACAGGGATTCGAGTGTAAACTGGGTATTTTCGTCTGCTTCGCCCGTGGAATGTGTGATGACTGCTGTGATGTAAGGAAACTAGTTTTGATTTCTCAACATCATAGAAGTCTTTGTAAACATCTACTATTTTTGTGTAGATTTAACCAGACTTTGGTGTGTAAAACATTTAAAGAAACATTCTTAATGTTTTTAACAAATATTTGGATATAAAAAGCTCAAACAAAGGATACAGTGAGGCAATTACAGTACAATGGAAGTCAATACAACCACTGAACTCTAAATGTTAAAGTGCATCCATGCGCCAGAAGTACAACCACATAATGATAATATTTTACATGTTAACATTACACTTGTCTGCCTTAGGTTTATATTAAACATTGTCATGATGATAAAATACTGATAAAGAAATCTTGGATATTACATTACAAGTGATTTTATGCATCTAAAACCATGTTAATATATATTGGGGCGGTTTCCCGGATAGGGATTAGACTACTCCTAGACTAAAATAAATGTAAGAGCTGTCCAAACTAAAAACAACTTGAAGTAATGTATTTAGTAAGGCATGTTTGTTAAAACTAGTTATATTTCCTAAGTAAACTACGGCCTAGCCCTGGCTTAAGCTAATACCTGTCCGGGAAACCACCCTTTAAAGTAATGAGTTGTGTAATTTACTTTAAAACTTCGATTTTTTTACCTTTTTTTCTAACAAAACAAACCAAATATGTGCTATATGTGTAATCCAGTTTTAGTTTCGAATGTAAACCACAAAAATGCGAATGAGAACCTAGCTTCACCCCTAATCCTATCCTTATTGTATTACAGAATTTACTATAGTAAACTGAAGTATCATTCCAAAATACTATGTTTTTGAACCTTATAGTATTTACTATAGTATATAACAAACTATAGGGTCCTTTACTGGCCACAAGCAATTAAATTAAACCTATCTTAACCTTACTTTTGAGGCTGAAAAAATACATCTGCCTTCTAAACCAGCCTGGGGTGCGTTTCCCAAAAGCATCGTTAGCCGACGAACATCGTAAGTTCCATAGTTACTAACATCGTTCAACGATTTGGTGTTTCCCGAAACCATCGTTCAAACAAACATTCGCAAACCGCATCGCTAACTGTCGTTAGAATCATCGTTCCCTGTTATTATCATATGTAGACTTACATTAAACATGCTTTTGAACAAAATAAGCAAAAAACATGTAGTACAGTCTATATCCATCATTGTAAATATATTAACATTTTATTTTACGCATGTGCGCAGTCTACGATCTTTAAGACCCTGGGGAATCCCTGGGAGGAGTGACGTAAGAGGGAACTTGCGCATGAATTAAGTATCTTGAAAATAAACAACAGATAACTAAATCACGATAACAAAATCAGTCTTCTGATGCAATATAAGTTAGTTACAGCAATAAGCTGACATTAAATCGATTTGCACAGATTAATTAGTTCTTCACCTCCAACGTGACATCATCAACTATGTTGTTAAACCAACATGGTTCAAAGACGAATGTGCGACAAAGTTACTATGCTTTCGGGAAACAGTCGTGACAACGAAGTTCGTTTCTCCAACGATGCACCGTACTATGGTTGTTCAGCAACGAGTTACGTCGTTGTTTGGGAAACGCACCCCTGATCTCAGGAATTCGTATGTACAGTATTGAACAAGTTGGCTAATTTGTATAAATTCGTGCAAATGAATCTTACAAAAGTGTATGATTATTAGATTGTTTTTGTTTTTTTTTGCAAATGTTTTCTCTTAATTTACGAGATAACTCGTCAGGAAAGAGATAAATAACCATAACTTCCTAAATTTTTTACCGATTTTCAAACTGTTTGGTTTGTTATAAGCGTCAGATATGTACTTATGACACTGCATACTTATGATTAATGTTCATGAAACATGTTCAAGCATCCAGATTTATAGCCACGTTAATAACGTTTGTAAAAAAAAAAAAACATTTGTAAATCCGTCAAGATTTCAGCGAGATAAGAGTATTTGTGTTCGTGCAGATCACTCACCTTACATCAGGTACCACTATAAGTTAGTTACAGCAATAAGCTGACATTAAATCGATTTGCACAGATTAATTAGTACTCCACCTCCTCATTAACTATGTTGTTAAACCAACATGGTTCAAAGACGAATGTGCGACAAAGTTACTATGCTTTCGGGAAACAGTCGTGACTACGTAGTTCGTTTCTCCAACGATGCACCGTACTATGGCCGTTCAGCAACGAGTTACGTCGTTGTTTGGGAAATGCACCCCTGATCTCAGGAATTTGTATGTACAGTATTGAACAAGTTGGCTAATTTGAATAAATTTGTGCAAAGTGAATCTTACAACAGTGTATGATTATTAGAACAATAATGAAACCCCCCCTCTAACTGCAATGTCACAGGGGGAAAGAAAATCATACAGAAATGTACGATTTAGTCTTCTCGTAAAATGCGTACAAATTGCCATGATCATTGCGTTGGTTAAACCTAACCCAAGTCCTTATACTAATCTAAACAGATTACTTTTAGGTTACACATCACATTGTGTCTACCAACACTCTAAAACATTGGTGCTAAATAGCACTAAAAGCTCGTAATCATAGGGGAACCATTTTTAATGCTATATGCACCTGTAAAGCACCTATGAAGAACCATCTGGGGGTGATATAGTACCACTATAGCACCCTATGGTTCTATATAGCACAAAAGGGTGCTACACAGGTACTACATAGGTGCTATATGGCACTTAAAATGGTTCCCTTATGATTACGAGCCAGTAAACTTTTTTTAAGGGAAGGGTATTGTCCAAATCTGTAAATTGGCTAACTAATTTTTTTTTTAGGATAGGATTACCAGAGGTAACCCCGTCGCTTGTACTTTATATGATTGAAAAACGAGGCCAGAGCTTAAAAATGCAAAACCTGAATTTCACAGTACACGAGAATGTTGAAAATTCCCCTCCATATTTTCCCGAGGCAAAAGCCTACATTAATTTGGTAATTGAATCAAGGTGGGAGTAATTTCAGCCCATGGAGTACCAATATAACCTGGAGCTACACACAAACGTAGTTAAAATGAATGCACCCGCGTCATCTCTCAAAATGCTGTCAGGCTGTGGTCGCTGGCTCAAGCGTGCACCCCATCAAGGTCTCCTTCAGTCATTTTTTGGAGTCTCAGAGGCACAATGTTCATGTTTTGAGACTGTTAGCATCTCACAGGTCTACTCAATCTAAGATTGGATGGCGACTGCTTGTACCAACCAAGGTTGTGTCTTCTCCGTGCGGACACACGCACAATTTGCAGCGGCCTTGCGAACGACCTCTGGATCAACTTGAGTTTATAAACTCGAACCTTCCTCTCTCACATCATTTTGTCTGGGTTTCCTCTCTGTGCTGCTGTAGGGGGGAGCGTGTGTATGTTGTCAATGACATTTCTCCCCATGGGCTGCACTTTAATTACATCATTTGGTGATGGGTTATGTTGCCAGCCTGTTACAGTTAGTACATGTGACAAGCCCAAAATCACTGTAGCCAAAAAGATAGATACTGTAGATCATGCTTCAGTGATATTCATAACGCTCACTTTACATTTGGACATACATCACCTCTATAGGAATATGAAACATGACTATTTATTTGTGTTTATGTTTTATCCTGTCACTCAATATCAGCCATTACACGCTAACAGAATGACACTGTACGTTGGCAATATGAACAATAAGGATTAGTAAAGTTATGTTTTGATCTCACGTATCAGCAAACTCATTTCTAGATGTTTTGTATTCACTTGAACGAATCGGAGGTAGGCTTGTGCCAAAACAAAAACAAACAAACAAAAATGCAATTATACTATCCTCATCCATCTCAAAGATCCTCTGTCGGCCTGTTTCTCATCTTGAATTAGCGCTGGCTGGTTTGCTTCTCCATCAAACGCTGCAGGACTCTGTGATTAACTGGCTACAGGCCCAAACAAATGGTCTTGATTTGACATGAAATGTAGCAGACTTAAGTCGGGCTGACGCTGGACAAAGGGTCTGTTTGGATAAATGTATCACACGTACTGCCAACATGTATCAGGGGCAAATGTTTTGATTTGACAATGCTGTAATCGGTTCCAAATTCATTTCCATATTATAGCGGTAATGTGGTATTTGTTAACTGTTTAAACTGATCAGGGTTGGTAATGACACAGATAATTTACTGGTTGGGTTAAAGAAACCGTTAAGCCAAAATAAAAAAAAGTATTTTGTTAGCCTTAGTTTAGTTTACAGTAGGGTTGCACCGATGTATCGGCCTATAGTCGGCATCAGCAGCTAAAAGCAATTTTTCGGATCTTAGCCGACGATCAGTGCAGGATATAGTCAAAATGCATGCTGTTTGATTATTTTGAATTGCGTGATAATTAATAAATGTCATTCTACTGTAAGTAATCGAATATCAATATTGGCACTGAAATCATATATTTGTATCAGTGCATACACATATAATGTAAAAATTCCTTAATGCGCTTAATTCTTTCCCCATCATTGACGAGTTATCTAGTCAATTAAGAGAAACATTTGCATAAAAAAAAACATTTTCCTGATGAATTTTTATGTTAATCTGTAATACCGCGATTATCCGCTAGATGACTTACCCAATTTATAAAAAAAACTGAAGGAAAAACTTTTCTTCTAATTTTAAACTCTGATCTCTAACAAAATTCCTTCACAAAAATGCATTTATTTCAGATTTTTCAAAAAAAAATTATTTTTAAAGACAAATATTTAACTCGTCAATTAATGCTGCGTTTACACCAGCCGCGGTAGAGGCGTCAAAGGTGAGTGATTTTAACGTTAAGTCAATGTGAAGACGTGTTGACGTGCATCTGGAGGCCTCGCAGCACGGATGAGGCGTTTGGTGCAGCACGGTAGACGCAATTCCGCCTTATTCGCGCGTCTAGTTTGCGTGAATGGCGCAGTACGTGCGGATGGTGCTTTTTGTGCATTTTGCGTTTTACGCAACTTTGCGGCTGACGCTCGAGTTGAAAAATTTGAACTTTGGCCGATTTTCGCGCCGCAGCCTGGCCCGGAATCACTCATTCACCATGAAGGCTTGATATTGTCCGTGAGCAGTCACCCGGAGCTATACGACACAAGTTCTTATTTCTATAGAGACAGGAATAAAAAGGACCTCGTTTGGAAGAGTGTCAGTGAGGACATTGGGCAACCTGGTAAGTTGTAAATACACATTTCACTTTTGAGTCACGTGCCATGTATCGACCCGCGCCCTGCCAATTACAAGAATTTCTGGCTTTCTGCAATATCGCTATTATCCAACAGGAGGGGCACCTCCACAACTTATTCAACCCGGAAGTAGCGCCTCACGTGAAAGAGAAAGAACTCTGTGTATGTTTTAAAGATCGCTCTGAATCTGATCTCTATCAAAAGTCCTTCACCAAAATTTGGTGTTTTTGAAGAGGTGATAAAAAGAGAATTAATGAAGGTAGGATGAAATGTTTTTTTTTTCGAAAGCAGAGGGTCTTTCATTTGACATATTGTTTGTTTATAAATTTATAGAAGTTTATATTAAAGAAGAACATTTTCTGGAAGGCGTTAAACTTGTTTGCAGGCAACTTTTCAAAAAAAAGGCTGGCAGAGAATAAGTTAAATTTATAAATTCCTTATTGCACTTAAATTTATAATTTCCTTGTACTAAATTTTATAAATTCCTTATTACAGCTAAAGTTTTAGTTTAATCAATCTGAAATTACCATTAATTTCCACGTTCTTGACTAGTGAGGAGTTAATTATAAAAATTAAGTTGAAATAACTTAAGCTAATTCAACTTCATTTTTAAAATTTATTGCAACACCTCACTAGTCAAGAAAGTTGAAATGAAGTGTAAAATCAAGTTGATTAAACTTAAAAATGTAAGCGTAACAATGAATTTTATTCAACTTCATCTACCATCTTAAAGGAAAACTTCACAATGCATTGCTTTATCCACAAAGAATATGCAAAGCTTTTTCCATTATAGTCAAAATGAGGTACTATCTCATCAGTTTTTTGCAAACAGTCCTTGTGATAAAAGTGCTGTCATAGCACTTGATACCTATACATGTTTAATCACACCCAAAAATGTTGCCTAGGCAGGCGGCTCGGATTTAAAATAGGATTTAAAACTTTAGAGTTAATAACATTCACACCCTATCTTGTGTTCTCGCACTATATCAATCTGAATAAAATGTTATAAAACTCTATCATCTTACTGTGCTACCTAGTCATCCAGATTCATAAAAAATTGCTGCATTAGAAAGATGATGGATTGCCTATGAAAAAATATGCCTGTCCTTCCTAAATTACCTTTTTGGAGGTGTAATAAAATGCCTAAATTATATTAAATCAACACATATAATTAAGTTAAACAATTTCAACTTGTTTTTATAAGTTATGTCAACTTATAACAAGTCAAAACTTAGGTTGAATTGACTTGCAAGTTGTTTTAACTTTATGGTGCATTCTACAGTGTAGAAAAACACACACACATACTTTTCATATTTGTGTGTGTGTACCTGATAATCCCTACAATGTGGGGACCAAATGTCTCCCGAAAGCCTTTTATTTTACCTTGTGAGGACATTGTTTGGTCCCGATGAACAAGCAAACTTATAAATCAAGCAGAATGATATTTATTGAAAATAAAATAAAATAGCAGAAAGTTTTCTGTAAGGGTTAGGTTTAGGGGCTGGGTTAGGGAAAGGGAATAGTATGTACAAATTTTATATACTGTATACAGTATAAAAAGTATTACGTCTATGGAATGTCCCCATAGAAAATAGAAACCTGTGTGTGTGAACCGCAATAAAATATAAAAACATAGAGCTGTGTTGTTATTTCTGCAACTTCCTATAAGAAAACATCCAAACAGTGTCAGCAAAAAAGTCCAGATAGGCTCGTACAACGGAGGGCAAAATGTCCAATTTCCCCAAATCGTTCATAATTCATAATAAATATGAAATAAAAAGAAATTGAAAATAAAACATGACACGCAATGCTTTACAGCATAATGTGACCGTGTTTCAGTGGATAGTTGTCATGGACAACAGCGATTGCACTACAAATCATATAAAAACAGCCCTCTGGACCTCGCCAAGGAAACATCAAGGACTTTAGTCGTCCTGGTCCACCCACTGACCTAACATTTCACCCTCACCTTGCTTCTTTACCATCTTTAATACCCGACATAGACCAATCTGTGTTATATTTCTCCTGATTGGCAGGAAGAGGTCATATATCTGTATGTTGCAATATGGCTGTAAAAAAACTTGTTGGGATCACAAAACTGAAAAAAAAAAACTAGTAAAATTATATTATATATAATATTATACCCAAAGGAACTATTGTACCTTAAAGGGACACCCCACTTTTTTGAAAATAGGCAAATTTTCCAGCTCCTCTAGAGTTAAACATTTGATTTTTACCATTTTGGAATCCATTCAGCTGATCTCCGGGTCTGGCGCTAGCACTTTTAGCATAGCTTAGCATAATTCATTGAATCTGATTAGACCATTAGCATCACGCTAAAAATAACCAAAGAGTTTCAATATTTTTCCTATTTGAAACTTGACTCTTCTGTATTTGCATTGTGTAATAAAACCGACAGAAAATGTAGGGTTGTGATTTTTTTAGGCAGATATGGCTAGGAACTATACTCTCATTCTGGTGTAATGATGAAGGATTTTGCTGCTGTAACATGGCTGCAGCAGGCGTAGTGATATTACGCACCTGAAAATAGTCCCCTGCTATTAAAAGTAACCAAGGGGACTATTTTCAGGCAGTGCGTAATATCACTACGCCTGCTACCTTTAAAGGTAGGTGCAGTAATGTAACCAAAAAGATACAACATTGTATTATGTTTAGTATACCTGCAATGGCTTAAAATGAAACCTTAGGGTACATCCCCAGCGACCGAAAGGTACAGTTTTAAAAAAAAATTTCGACAGTGTACACCATTATGTTTATGTATTACAAAACTTGATTATAAGATTGCACAATGTGCACTGCCAAATAAAAAAAATCCTAATCCATCTGGTTTTCAATAAAATATTTGTTTAAGTAAAATACTTAAAAGATGTACTTTTCTGACTGCATTGGTTTTTCATTTTCTTGTCTTAAGAGTGTAATCCTCAGCGAAAGTGTGAAATTTATGCTTAAATCAAGGTGAAACAATTTGCTAGTGGAGTAAGAAAAATAAACCTCATTTTCATATCAAGATATATCTTTTTAATGAACTATGTCGATTTGCTTTCCAAGTAAATGTATCTCGTTGGGATGTTTTCACTAGAAACATGACAATGACATAAACACCGTTTAAGAAAATGACTTTCGTTGAGCTACGATTCTTAGCGAAGGCCATTAATCGACCACTGATGAGCACGTCACGCTAAGCACGTTTTCCCTCCGGCAACAGACATCTTTCAGGGTTCCCTAAAATGTGCCTTGGATGGCATTATCTTACACTTAACAAACACTGGAAAGCTACATTTCATCTCATTTAACAAAAATATTTCAATACATGCTGTTCCTGTAGCTCATTTGGCTGGGGACTCCACTAACAGTGGGAATGTCATGGGATCAATTCCCAGGAAACATAGAGTACACACACAGCTTGAAGTATAGTCTGTTTTTTACGTGCACGGTCGAACGCACAGCCTTGCATAGTATAGTTTATTTGACTTATACGTTGTGCAGATGTTCGACACGTGCGCATTTCGACAAAATGCGCGATTTTAAAAATCCTAATTTCTTCTGAAGACGAAAACAGTGTCACGTGCACTATATGCGGACCCTTGCATACACATAAAAATGGACTATACTTCGGCACTTTAGATAAAAGCTTCTGCCAAATGCATAAAAGTAAATGTAATGTACATTCTCAACAAAGTAATTACAGCTAAAAAAACAGCTTTGCTAATGTTTGGCACGACAATGCAGAAATCATCACTTTTTTTATCACACCTTATCCGTAATGACACAATGATAATTATCACGCAGACCACGATGGAAATCATCAAAACCCCTTCACTCAGCTGCTTTGGTGGCTTTGTGAAGGCCCTGTCAGCTATTTTTGGCGCGTCTGCAGTATCTTCTCATCACTGGAGTTGCGTGTCGGGCAATTACCCTGTGCTGTGAAGAGAACGGGATGCTTCAAACGAAAAGAAGAGCAGCTGTCTTATTTTCTTTCTCAGGAAACGTTCCTCTGGGTTGTCTGGTAAGGGAGAATTCGAGAGTAAGAGTTTGAAAAAAAAAACAAAAGTGAGTCGAAAAGGAATTCGGGGACAGTGCACTTCACCATGAACCTCACGGCTAAAGCATTAATGATTTAATGCAATGTGAGCCAGAGCAGAATGAGGGAGAAATTTAGGAACGGAGATCCCTGGTTGCACGCCTATAATGAGCACATCAGCGCAGATTGAGCATTTTAAATGAGATTTAGAGTCTGTCTGGAGAAAGCCAACCGCCCTGTTGTAAACAAAACTAAAGCACACAGTACGCAGCTACGCCGTAAACCGCCTATAACCGACTTGCTGAGGATCATTTCGAATTAATAATTGGACTGTGCACTTTACATAATAAACTATCATGCATATATAATGAAGGTCAAACACAAGGTTTTGTCTTTAAGTTGAGATAAGAAAGCTGAAAAGTTTTCAGGCGTAATAATGGCTGTTAAATTCGTAATTTATAAAGCCACCAGGTTTCAAGTCAGCAGTCAAATGGTGATTTAATAACTTATTTTGATGGTGATGTCGCTCCTTTTTATGTCTTAATGTGAGATCAGAAAACTATTCGCATTTTCCATTTTTCTGCGTTTAAGCATCGCATTTCTTTCGTCGAATATTTTTTAAATCTTAAAGGTCTCTGTGTGATGAATAACACATGAGCTTAAGTTTTGTAAACGTAAAAAAGTACAATATTCTTTAAAGTCCCCATTTGGTAAAAATCGGGGTTATATTGTTGTTTAATGCTGCGTTCACACCAGCCCCGGTAGAGGCGTCAAGGGCGAGTGATTTCAATGTAAAGACGCATTGACGCGCGTCTGGAGGTCTCGTGGCGCGAATGAGGCGTTTAGTGCGACGCGAATGAGGCGTTTATCGCGGCACGGTAGATGGCGCGAATTGAGCGTTGCTGTGGGAAATGCGCAAGTTGAAAAATTTGAACTTTGGCGGAAAAACGCGGCGCATTAAGCAATCAGGAGGTTGCTCTAGTAGTGCCGTGATTACAGGAAGCGAGCGTAGTCGCAGAAGCCCCTCCCATGATGCGAATTTCCGAGTGAATGTCTCGATGACTAGAATTTCATGCGCGAATAAAGCGAGTAAACTCAAAATGTTCAATCGACAAACTAGACGCGGTAGACGCAAATTTGAGGCCTCAAACGCAGCTAGTCAAATTCATTATTCAACATTATTGCTAAGTATTTTCTCTATGAAATGTAAGAAAATTGCCTTGGTTTAATATCGCCTTGGTTTCCTGCGTTGCAAACATGTAAGCAATCACATTAACACAATTGAATGCATGAATCAGTAATTCGAGATTATTATGTATGGATGCCGCATAGAAGCTGCTTTAGATCTGCTTCTGTGCTGTTTAAATGCTCTAAACTGTTTACGTCAACGCTAAAAAATTAGTGTGACAGGTAAAACTTTTAGATATGTGCTATTATGATGCTCAAAGATGAGTTTTAGCGTTTTGGAATCCATTCAGCTGATCTACGGGTTTGGAGATATCGCTTTTAGCATAGCTTAGCATTATCCATTGAATCTGATTAGACCATTAGCATCGTGCAAAAATAACCAAAGAACTTTGATATTTTTCCTATTTAAAACTTGACTCTTCTGTAGTTACATCGTGTACTTAGAGCGACGAAAAAAGTTGCGCAGTGCCTGAAAATAGTATGCATTGTGTGAAACCGAACTTAGCACTTATGTGTTTGAAACTGCCAAATGTAGCATCTATTTACAAATATATCTATGGTCTGAGCTGTGCGAGAGAGTAGAGGCAGAGGCTAATTTGCATATTCATAAATCTGCGTATACATCAAGTTGTTTTAAAGCATGAAGATATTACTGTGACAGGTAAAACTTTTAGAAATATACTATTATGATGCTCAAAGATAACTATTGCAACTTGCGCACAGAATAGTGGAAGTGGGCAGCATACACAACTATTAGTTACTCCAGGTGGAATATTCCAGTAATTAGTGTATTAGTGGATATAGTGTTGCAATTAGTTTCCAATTAGTGACTACAATGTGGGATTAAAAAGTTTGTATAAATGACAAGTATACAAATGTCTTTGTTCCCTCCGGCTCAGTTGGATATTGAAGTTCCTATTGTTTGTCTTTTGAATTCATAAAACAAAACAAGCTACATTCGAATTTTGGTTTCCTACGCAAGTGTTTAAGTGTCCCAAGGGTAACCTATTCTTAAAGTGCAATTGGTTTAGTTTGGTTTAAAATGTTACATTACATAAACAGGAGATACACAAATTAGGAGTATCATAGATTGATTCCACTATTTGACATGACCTTACTTCTTACTTAGTCAATATTAAAAATGTCAAGGTTATATTTTAACCTTTAATTATGTAGAATGTAGAAAGTTTATTCACAAAAAAAATGACTTTAGCTGGGTTTTTACAGGCAGGGTCATGGGTTACACTTTACATGTCAACAAACTTTCAGAGTATTATGCTGCATACACACCAAATGCGAAGCATCGCATTCCTCGCTATAAATTACTTGAGGGATTTAACTTCGTGTCATGCTAATTTTTCCCTTAAAGCAACACTATGTAGTTTTTTTTACCTTTAAATAATGTCTCTAAAATTATTTAAGTGATAGAACAACTTTTAACTGGACAAATTGTAACCTGAGCAGCCTCCTAGGTGCTACAAGCACACTCTGAAAGTGGCGGTGGAGGGTAGGAAACACAGCCCCGCCCCTCCCCCTGCCTGCAGAAGAGTGTCTGATACCAGGCACTGTTGGGCTGCAGTCACACCAAAAGCGTTTATGGCAGTTGCAGGCGCCTTTTTTGAATGATATTCTATGGGCAGGGCGCGTTTGCGCGCTGTTTATGCGCGCCGAGCGCCTTGCGGTTTTTTGCCGCCTGCCGCGCACGCGTTTTTGAAGGAGCGCTGAGAGCGGAGAAGCGCCTGACGTCATTCGCGTCTTCCATTGTCCAATCGAATGAGGGGAAAGGCGGGCCTTACGTTGTAGTGAGGGAAGTTTACAGTTGCTTTGAAGAACCGGACTCCACTCGCTCACTCTCTCCTTCGTGTTTGTGCACCTCTCATCCTCAAACAAGGTCAGAGCAAGCGCCCTCTTTTTAAAGTTTCTGCTAATATGACAGTTAACAGCAAAAGAGCGTTCACGCTTCAATATTTGATTGACAAGACAGCTGACTCGGTGGTTGCTTAGCAATATGAAAAGCCGCGTCGCACTGCTCTTTTTTTAAAAAGGCAGTGCGTCGCGCCTTGCGTTTGCAAGCGTTTAAAGCGGTTTCGGTGTGACTGGCCCCTTGCACTTTTCAACCACATGGGGGAGCTGTAAGTCATTTTACATGGAAACTACATAGTGTTGCTTTCAGTTGATTATTTTCATTTTTTTTTTTTTGCATCACTCCCACATGAGTTTTTTGTCTATTCACGACTTTACATTGATTTTGTATGTAATTTACTCGCACAAATAGTTGAATTCACGTTTGGTGTGTATGCCCCATTAGTTAAACATTAGTGGACTGTTAGTAGAATAAGTTGACATGCACTTGTCTAATCTGTTAGGGAACTATTACAATTAAGTGTATGTAGATATTAAGCAAACTCTACTCTAATGAAAGTCTGCTGACATGTAGGTGCGGCGTTCTTATAGTCAACAGAAAGTCAATGGACACCTTTAAAATAAAGTGATACCAAATGATGATACTGAATTATACAAATATATGTATGTCCCATTTTAATCTCGTACACAGGCCATCTATATACTTAGCGTCGACACAAACACAACATAAAGCCTGCGTGAAGCTCATGAATTGAGCGATAAAAAAACATGAGGCTTCAGGTATTATAAATTACTGAGGTCTACTCTCTTCTCACAAGACTATAATAGAATAAATCCAAAGATATGTTGCCAAGTTGGGCTGTATAATGGTCTAGGGTCATAGAGTTTGTTTTATGATAACGTTTTTGCTAGCTGCGCCACAGCTTGTTAAATTTAATGCACGGAGTGTAACAAACGAGGGGTCGCGCCCCGTCCGGATCTGCATTGTCAACACAAATCCACTCTGTGGTTTCAATATGATAAAGTAAGACAAAAGACCTCACAATAGCAAATAATTTATAGTAGTGTATTAATTACATGGTCCAATAAAATGTTAGATTGTGGGCGGGTGAGGGGGAGTCTGAGAAACAATGAGATTTAAAAACACTGCCGAGTTGAAACGTCTTGTAGCTTTCACAAACGTAGCTGCGCTTTCAGTGGGATGCAATTTCCTCAGTGATCCGGATTCGGCTATGTATCCTTGCTATTTATAAAATATCTTGTTAAGTCCCGGCTAATAAAATAGGGCTGAGGATTTCCAGCATAATTATGCTGAAATTAATGGAAATCACCTCTTAAAGGAACATTTACCAAAAAGTTAAAGCTGCAATATGTATGATTTTTGTAATAAAATATCCAAAAACCACTTGCACAGTGTAATATACATCATGCAGTTATGTACTTACATTATTTATAAATGCAGAGAAATTCCTATTTTAAATAATGGCTCGTCCTTTGTCATTGTCACTGTGAGAATCTGAAGATGCCCCTTCCCACCCCCACTATTTACTTTATAATCTAAACCCAGCATATTCATGTATATCCTGCTTTCTATGAAATTTATGCTTGTATGCATATGAAGCATCCTTCTTTTGAGTGGTGTCCTTTCCTATGGTATGGTTCCCATAACAACTTTATCCTGTGCCTTAGGTTTCAAATGTATACACTGTATATCGTAATGCAACATGTTTAGAGTATATGTCTGCTTATGCCGTGTTCACATAATTGTTTAACATATGCTGTCCAGCTCTGAGCTGGTTCACTCAAATTTCCTCTTGATGATTGATGATCTTGCACTTACTATGTTGGGAGGTATTACACCATATCCTCTAGCTTTGCTGCAGGTTGATTGTGGTTGGGTCAAGTAGGGTAGGCTAAGGACATGTTCCAGACCCAACTTCTCTGTTTTAAGCACCACTTCCTTGCACGTAGGTAGAACATAAAACTGTCTAGGATTGTTTGCTGAAAGTGCATGCTTGCAGGGTTAATTTATCACGTGATTGTTTGTCTCGACGGATTTGCTCAATGTGTTGATC